>NC_059284.1:5407749-5465249 GCF_017591435.1 Portunus trituberculatus
TATATATATATATATATATATATATATATATATATATATATATATATATATATATATATATATATATATATATATATATATATATATATATATATATATATATATATATATATATATATATATATATATATGATGAATAGATAGTTGGAGAGATAGATAAATAAACAAATGGACGGATGGACAGATAAATAAATAGATACACTTATCTTTCTTCAGACACTTTAACTGTTTATTTAAAAACTTACCCTGAAAACTAACATTAGCAGAAGTGAAAAGTTCCAAGGAGAGTCTTAGAAAAAAAAAAAACGAAGAAAGCCCCTAAACATAATATTGTTTTCTTTACCCATCAGGCAGAAAATTTCCCATCAGTAGGATCGCCTTCCGCATAGTGCTTGTAGCCGCTGGTATTTCCCATCCTCCTTTCCCCTTCCTCCTCGTCTTCCTGCTCCTCCTCTTCCTCCTCCTCTTTCTCCTTCTTTTCCTCTTCCATCTCTTTTGCTTCGTTTTGCAATAGTTCTTTTTCTTGTTCTTTTTTTTCTCTCTTCTTACCTGCACATTGCCATTCTTTTCCTTTCTTTTGTTCTATATCTTCTTACTCCTCCTCCTATTCTAATTTTCCTTTTTCTCTTCATTTTTCATCTCCATTTTTTTTATCCACATTCTCCTCTTCCTTCTTTTATCTCTTTTCCCTCTATTCCTCTTCTATCTCCTGTTTTTCTTCCTTTTACTTTACATCCTCCTTCTCTACCTTTTTTTTCTCTCTTTCCTTTTCCATTTTCCATATTTCTCCCAATTATTCTACTCTCCTCCTGCTTCTTTTCTTGTTCCTTCTATTCATCCTCCATCTCCACTTTAACTTCCATCTGGTCTACCTCCTCCTGCTCCCTTCGTCCTTCTCCTCCACATCCACTTCCACCAAGCGTTTATCGCCCGGAAAACGAATGTAAACTGAACTAATCGCCTCAAGCACGGCCCGCAAGGTCACCGCGATTAATTAATTAAGTCTGTCTCTCCTCGCCCGTAAAAGTGTGCAAAGGTTCCCCGCTTTTTTTTCTTACACTTTACTAATTGATACCTAGAGTCGTGAGGATCTAATGACACATATGATAATAATGACGATAATAGTGGTTTCGTAAGTACTGTAACTGTACCTCCTATCTTATTTCTGTAGCCATTATTTCTTACCCTCCTGCTCTTATTCCTACTGCTATTATTACTTCTACTGTTACATCCACGACCACCATTATAGTGACAATCAGCCTTGCCACAGATGCTGCTAACAAAACTGCCGCCATTACCGACAGCAGCGCCGCGCCGCAAGGGTTCTTCAATAGGACGTTGAATTCTGGAAAAGTCTTCAAAAGTCGTCGATCGGAAAGAGAGGAGAGCAAAGGAGAGAGCGAGGGAACGATAAAATAAATAAAAAAAAAAAGGAAATATCAAAGAAAGTGAAAAGGTGAAATTTCGGTTGTGAAAGGGCTGAGTCTGTTGTGTGCTCCTGCGCTTAGAATAAAAGCTGCTGGAAGAAAATACAAAGGAACAATGAAGATTAAATAACTCAGCGACTTCTCGAGCTACCAAGAAATTTATACTGAGTGCAGCAAATTTTTTTTTTCGTTCTTGTTTGTTTTCCTTGCTTGCTTCCGAACGGTAAAGGAAAGATTTTCTTCTCCCATCGGGATAATTAACTTTTTCTTATATCTACATTTTTTCAATATTTTCGTGTAATGTTTTCTTTGACACTCATGAAAGGACGAGACAAAGCGGCGTTATAGGAAGCCAAGGATTTTTTCTTTTCTTTTTATACTCAGATAGCAAATTAAAATCCCGTATAATAGCGCCAAAATAATAATAATTATTATTATCATCATTATTAATGTTACTATTATTATTGTTATTATATTATTATTATTATTATTATTATTATTATTATTATTATTTTTTTCTATTATTCTCGTTGCTGTTATTGTGATCATGAATTATTATTATTATCATTATTATTCTTATCATCATCATTATTATTATCATTATTATTATTATTATTATTATTATTATCATTATCATTATTATTATTATTATTATTATTATTATTATTATTAATATTATTATTTTTGTTATTATTATTATTATTATTATTATTATTATTATTATTATTATTATTATTATTATTATTATTATTATTATTATTATTATTATTATTATTATTATTATTATTATTATTATTATTACCATCATCATCATTATTATTATTTTCATAGTTATCATTATTATTATTATTATTATTATTATTATTATTATTATTATTATTATTATTATTATTATTATTTTTATTATTTGTTATTATTACTATTATTATTATTATTATTATTATTATTATTATTATTATTATTATTATTATTATTATTATTATTATTATTATTATTATTATTATTATTATTATTATTATTATTATTATTATTATTATTATTTATTATTATTATTATTATTATTATTATTATTATTATTATTATTATTATGTTTACTATTATTGTTATTATTATTGTTGCTGTTGTTATCATTATTATTATTATTATGATAATTATCATCATTATCGTTCCTATTACTGTAATTATAATTTTATTATTTCTACCGCCACCCCACCACTACTATTACTACTACTACTACTACTACTACTACTACTACTACTACTACTACTACTACTACTACTATTGCTGCTGCTACTACTACTACTGTAATCATCAATATAATATTCGCTTACACTCTTTAATTTCATAATATTACCATATATTGACTCTAGAGGAGAGGTTTTAGATCATCTCTCTCTCTCTCTCTCTCTCTCTCTCTCTCTCTCTCTCTCTCTCTCTCTCTCTCTCTCTCTCTCTCTCTCTCAGTAACGCACCATCAAAGAGTCAGTTCTGAATAAAAATATTGACCGGTTTGATCAATGTGAGGCGGGCGGACTTGCGGTTGAGAGAGAGAGAGAGAGAGAGAGAGAGAGAGAGAGAGAGAGAGAGAGAGAGAGAGAGAGAGAGAGAGAGAGAGAGAGAGAGAGAGAGAGAGAGAGAGAGAGAGAGAGAGAGAGAGAGAGAGAGATACTGCCTTCACTCATTTTTATACCATTATTACACGCGAATATTCAATTGAAAATATACACTTGCTCTCAAATGAAATAAGAAAAAAAAAATATACACCTAATTAAGATTTTCATTCTTCCTTCGATTAAAAAAAACGGCATTTAATCTTAATAGACTCACTTATCTATATACTATCCCTCTGCTAGACGGATATAAAACTAACCATTCGTTCTCTTTCACCTCCTTCCTTCCTTGCTTTTCCTCGCCAACTTGAGTTCAGGAGGAGAAAAAAATAACATCCGAGCGTAATGTCTGAGTGATACGAGACGTGAGGCACGAAACCTCTCCTTCCTCTGGGCAATTTTTGAGAAGCTTGCACCACGAGATCAAGGGAGGTTGGAGTCCTTAGAAGGAAAAAAATAACTTATATTAGAGCCAAATGTGATTACCGGGAGCTGCGGCCAGGCGGGTGACGAGGGTAAAGGAAGCAGCACCAGCCACCGCACCACATAAAATTAAAAACCAGGTCAGGATAATGGGTAGTGAATTTATATAGCAGATTGAATTTTTTTTTTTGCCTTATGTCAAATTGCTAGAAATAAAATATAAAGGCCACATCAGTACAAAAATACACATGACACCAAATCAAAACCAGGTCAGAAAAAATTACTTCGCTCTATATAGATAGTTGGTTTGCTCTACTTTCCATTCCTGCTTCAAACGCAAGTGTGAATTTCTAAATGTAAACTGAAAAAGCAGCAGGAACTTCACCATAACATCAATTAAGCGTATGTTATACAAGGCGACTTTATATTAGGATTAACCTGTGTTGCTTTTATAGTATTTACACTAATTTTTAAATGTAAATTACGCTGACAAATGAAATTGATATCTGAGTAGGTAAACATAATGGATGCAATATTTCAACAAAGTCACATTGAAACACAAACTACTTCAGGATTACTTGCTAGTGTAAGAGTGTACTAGTTAGAAAAATAATGATATCCTCTTCCCACTAGAACAACAATGTGAAAGCAGACTTACTCAGCCTTCCAGTAAAGCTGTGAACTTATTATTCTTGGAAACTAAAATGTAAAATGATCGAGTTAAATTTCATAAAGAAAAAGACAAAAGTCAGGAACCCTTCACACAAAGTACGAAAGTACGAAAGTTCAATTTTAAATGTGGATGAAACATGAAACCTCTCTTTGGGAAATAGGTGTATTCATGCTATGTAAAAAAACACATTACTCATTCTATACTTTTTATAATGGACTAATAGGTTAAAGAAACGACTCCTTAACTTCACTTTTCTTTCCCCGCTACTTCCAGACAACCTTCCTCATATCATCCATTATCCGATAAGTATAAACGTAGTCTTTTTTTTCCAATGATTTTCACCTGAAGGGATTTCTTTTCTCCTTCCCTCGGCGTCCCTGTGTTGCTATCTCACACTCAGACATTTTTTTTTTTTTCATCTCTTTCCCCGTCCTGAACAAAGACTCGAAGTTACGGATGCGGGTCATGACGAGAAGGAGCACCGCAAGTAAAATTTAAGAGTCACCTCAGCCTCTTTCCTCAGAGCAATGTCCCTCAGATCTTACTGTGCTGCAGACTTACAACGCGACGTGATGCTGACTGTAGAGGGAGATTACACAGTATTTCAGGGAGACAAAGAGCTTAGTGAAAACTCTCTCTCTCTCTCTCTCTCTCTCTCTCTCTCGCTCGCTCATAATTTATATACAGTACGCGCGAGCATACTCTCACAGACACACATCAGGTTTCATAAATACTTCATGATTAATCAGAAGTCTGGTAGTGCAGTGCAGGAATTGTTTTGCTTTATGTTTGTAAAAAGCAGAGAGAGAGAGAGAGAGAGAGAGAGAGAGAGAGAGAGAGAGAGAGAGAGAGAGAGAGAGAGAGAGAGAGAGAGAGAGAGAGAGAGAGAGAGAGAGAGCAGCAAATTACATGTGACTTAATGAAATAAAATGGAAGCTGGCAAACACACACCCACACCCACCGACACACAAGCACGCACACACACACACACACACACACACACACACACACACACACACACACACACACACACACACACACACACACACACACAGTCACACACGCTTACGTAACACATGCATCTGAAATAGAATAATGATAACACGACAAATCTGTCAGTTGATGTATTATAACTATTTCTCTCTCTCTCTCTCTCTCTCTCTCTCTCTCTCTCTCTCTCTCTCTCTCTCTGTGTGTGTGTGTGTGTGTGTGTGTGTGTGTGTGTGTGTGTGTGTGTGTGTGTGTGTGTGTGTGTGTGTGTGTGTGTGTGTGTGTGTGTGTGTGTGTGTGTGTGTGTGTGTGTGTGTGTGTGTGTGTGTGTGTGTGTGTGTGTGTGTGTGTGTGTGTGTGTGTGTGTGTGTGTGTGTGTGTGTGTGTGTGTGTGTGTGTGTGTGTGTGTGTGTGTCTGTCTGTCTGTCCTGGAAGAAGACTTTGTTACTTCTATAAAATTTGAAAGTGTTCAAAATCCACAAAGCTAGATTCTCTCTCTCTCTCTCTCTCTCTCTCTCTCTCTCTCTCTCTCTCTCTCTGTGATGAAACATACGATGACTTTTATGATGCCGTAACCACCATAAAATATTAATGAACACATATATGAATAATTGAATGGATGTAGTGAATATATAAAAAGAATTTACATGGCGTACCTGGGGACCGATTATAAAAACCATTATTTACTAAGTTAATGGCTCTGTTGTTTTGTTAACTATTAGTATTTCAACCCTTGAAAATTTCTACAGCTTCACTTGCCCTTCATTGGAATATCTAACACTGTAAGGATGGCTCACGTGGAGACATATGAGGGGAACGTGAGAAATAAGGTGAGATTTATCCTTTTACAGTTAACAAACATTTATGAATAACACAAAATATAGTGGCGAAATGTTAAAAGTGTTTGGCTTCATTAGCTCATGTTAGATTACGTTAGGTTAGCTTGAAATACTGTATGTTACACTGAGTCCGTTACAAGTTAGGTTAGGTTATGTTAAATTATAATATAAAGCAAATTGTACCCACAAATAAAAGGATTTAACGTCATATACATAACACACGCGTGACTTACAATCTGATGAAATATACTTCAACATAATTTCTGATGACATAATGCATGGCTAAATGTTTATATTGTTTATGGATAACAAAAGGGACACTTTCTTTTTCCCTCTCTCTTCGTTTCACAAACAAGGTTAATTGATGATTCTAATAAGTGTGAATCTAATTAAGGATGAAGAGAGACTTGCCTCTGATTATTAAAAAAAAAAAACGGGTTGAATAATTATGCCTCATTAGTCAGCCTGGAGAGAGAAAAGTGAATGTGTGTGTGTGTGTGTGTGTGTGTGTGTGTGTGTGTGTGTGTGTGTGTGTGTGTGTGTGTGTGTGTGTGTGTGTGTGTGTGTGTGTGTGTGTGTGTGTGTGTGTGTGTGTGTGTGTGTGTGTGTGTGTGTGTGTGTGTGTGTGAATAAATTTCGAATATTCATATTAGCCATAAAACATAAACTTTGAAAAAAAAAAATTTAAGAAGCGCTGGACATGATAAAGATAAATGATAATAAAGGCAAGCTGGTACAAGTTTATCTCCATAAGCATCTCCATATATTTACGAACATTTAATTAGATACTCCAGGTAAAGCTTTTTGAAATTTAAGTCAGGTACACAAAATTGCCATACTTTGTTAATGGATCAATATGTGTGTGTGTGTGTGCGTGCGTGCGTGCGTGTGTGTGTGTGTGTGTGTGTGTGTGTGTGTGTGTGTGTGTGTGTGTGTGTGTGTGTGTGTGTGTGTGTGTCCCTATTTTTTCGTTAGCTCATACGACTACAAAACACACACACACACACACACACACACACACACACACACACACACACACACACATACACACACACAAACGAAAACCCAGTCAACAAATACTACTGAGTAGAACGTTAATTAACTAGTGGCGTTGTAATCTAACAATTAATTACACCTCTTGTCAATTATTACGCCTGGAATCGTGGTACATAATCCTGAATTTTCTATTAGAATACGGTCTGGGTATTTCCACCATACTGAAAGCGCTGAGTGTTAAAACCACCCATAATTAGTACCATCTACACGCGATAAGATAATGGGCCACAGTGATTAAAGGACAACAACTAAAACACATGGATATTACCTCAAATTATCTCTAGTTAGGTCACTCGGTCGAGCCATTTATTCCTATACCTGTTCAATCATCCATTTTACTCATCACCCATTCATATAAACTTTTCCAACACTAAATTTGAAAGATGATAGATCATGTACTGCAATGACAACTGTGTATGTTACAAATACACACACGCACATATATACACACACACACACACACACACACACACACACACACACACACACACACACACACACACACACACACACACACACACACACGTGTTTCAATTCTATGCTAATTACCTGATTTCCAGATCGGACTTTGTAACTTCCCACCAGGGTCTCACCGTTCCTCTGTCCCACCCCCTTTCCAAATCCTCACTGAGATTCCATAGTTTCCTTCTTTTTACACTTTTTCTCATTTATTTTCTACTTTCCCTTATTTCAAGAGGAAGCGTTTTTTGTCTAATACTTAATCCCTCTTTCTATTTTCTCTCAGTTCATTCAATTTCCATTTTTTTTTATGTCTCTTAATAATGTTCTATATTCTGCGTTTATTGCCTGAAAATTCCTAGAATAGAGGCATTCTTACACTACCACGAACACACATAAAAACTCACATATACACACACACTCTCTTTCTTTCTCTCTCTCTCTCTCTCTCTCTCTCTCTCTCTCTCTCTCTCCATTTTCTTCTTCCACGGACAAAGATCTGCTGGGTTGACTTAGGGCTTACTTAGTCTCTTGAGGACAAGATTACGGTGAGAGGAAAAGCCAAGAGAATAAAATAGTCTTCCCTGTCATTCCTGAGTCAAAGAAGCAATCCTCGTTGGGCTTACAAACGAGGCTAAATTTGCTGGTTGCCTCAAAATAACATACCTGAACGGACGGACAAGATATCATTATAAATTTTCGATGCGACTCTTTCTAATGGATTGGTTGATACATTTGCTAACAGAATAATTCGCTAACTTTCTTTTTTCTTGTCTTATATTTTTTCCCTCTAGCAGTGTTTCCTTCTTCTTGGTACTCATTTTTTTTTCTCATTTTTCGTTATGCTTCATCTCGTCAGCGCTTCATTTCGTATCGCACAAGAGGAATAGTTAATTATATATTACATTATACATATATATATTCATCGCATAAAACATTCTCCTTGTGGAAGAAAGGTAATAAAATGCAAGCAAATTAAAGCAAACTTCCACGATTCCTTGAAAGCACGGACAAACAAACGCTAGAAATAAGACACTAAAGTAGAAAGAGAGAGAGAGAGAGAGAGAGAGAGAGAGAGAGAGAGAGAGAGAGAGAGAGAGAGAGAGAGAGAGAGAGAGAGAGAGAGAGAGAGAGAGAGAGAGAGAAAGTGGAGAAGCAAGAGTTATCAAAGAGAAGACAGATTCGCCTTCCTTCACGACGTTAATTTCAAGGAGGTAAAAAAGAAGATCCCAAAGTTACATCAAAAGGCCACAACTAACTTCATCCTAATTTGCATAATACCAAGTAAGTGTCGACGCTGTGGACGAGATGAGGTAAACAGTGTGTGTGTGTGTGTGTGTGTGTTTGGGGGTGAGGTTACGGTGAGCATGTTTACAGAAACTTAGACAAGCTGAAAAAATAAAATAAAACACTGAAAGAAAGGATTTTCTCTCTCTCTCTCTCTCTCTCTCTCTAGTTTTATCTTATTTGGTGTCCTTATCTTCTATCGTCATATATGTCAGTTAGCACTCTTATTATTGATATTAACAGTATAGCTATTTATTGATTTTCCACAAGAGGGAGGAGAAACCAAATGATAGAAGTAGTATAAATCAACTCATAAACACCAATAAAATGTCTCAAACTCTAAAATCGCAAGGAACAAACGGGAGGAAGGAACACCAGTACCCTGCCCTGCCTTTAAATTTTCTTTTATTTTTTCTACCATCAGTATTTGCACCCGAAGACGTCCTTCCTCATTTTCACCTTCATTCCCAGAACCTCCAGTATTCACGAAACAGTCAATCTCTTTCTGGAACGTGTTATTAAACTCATCAATACCAGGACCCTTTTTCATATTCATTCTAGTTATTATTTGGTAATTCTATACAACTTCAGAAACATACATTGGGATTAGAATATTAAATACTTTGGTAATTATTCCTTTGATCTCCATATACCCATTTTAATACAAAAAAATAAAATCGTCTAATCACACCCAAAATGAAGATAAAAATGAGTGTTAATATTTAATGGGTTAAGAGTCTCATATAGAAGGCAATACCAAAAGTGAGAACGAACACATTAAGAATCAGAGAGTAGACAAGGACAGGGAAGGGACATGTCAGGCAGTTATAGAGGCAGCAATTCGAACCCACACTCCAACTACTAGTACAACTACTACTAAAAAAAGTACAAACAACAACATCCCCATCACCACCAAAACTATCAACACCACCACTAAAGCCGTGCAATTCCACTGGTGCATGCGAGAGGGTTTATATAGAATGTTTTGCTATATAAAAGCGTGGGTAAGGGAGAAGGAAGGTCACTGTGAAATCAACTAACAGGTTAACGTAGCTGAAAGTCGCGTCTGAGCTACATGCCCCTACTTGAGTCAATACTTTTAAAAATCTACTGTTTTTAAACTACCCGTGAGATGCAGTAGCTTTGAAATTCTACCGTGTTTGTCCATGATATATATAAATATATATATATATATATATATATATATATATATATATATATATATATATATATATATATATATATATATATATATATATATATATATATATATATATATATATATATATATATATATATATATATATATATATATATATATATATATATATATATATATATATATATATATATATATATATATATATATATATATATATATATATATATATATATATATATATATATATATATATATATATATATATATATATATATATATATATATATATATATATATATATATATATATATATATATATATATATATATATAAATAGATTGATAGATAGATAGATAGAGAGAGAGAGAGAGAGAGAGAGAGAGAGAGAGAGAGAGAGAGAGAGAGAGAGAGAGAGAGAGAGAGAGAGAGAGAGAGAGAGAGAGAGAGAGAGAGAGAGAGAGAGAATCAATTCTTATGACATGACGAACTAGTTTACTATATTATCTATAAGAAAAAAAATATATATATATATATATATATATATATATATATATATATATATATATATATATATATATATATATATATATATATATATATATATATATATATATATATATATATATATATATATATATATATATAATTCTGCACTTACAAACACTGTTGGTAAACTTGGGAAGGAATTGTAGTTTATCAGGCGGGCCAACTAAACGGGGAGGATCACTTAGTGACGGCGAGCATAGACCGCGAAGGTAACACTGTTGGTACGCCTGGTTGGGCACGTTAAGTCTAAAATACACCTTTACGCACAGCTCTGTAAGGCCTTTCTGGAGCCATAAAACTCACCAGTTTCCGACAATATTGCAAGGAGGGTCCCGCACTCCTTACACCGACCCATGTCTTAGCAAATATCGTTTCTCGTATAAATTTTGTCGATAAGTTGGCCATAAATTTGCGATTTATATTTTATTGTTTAATACCAATGCTACTTTATGTTTGGCGATTATTTTATTCCGAGTTATTGATTATATTTATACGTTCCCTCTCAGCTGTGTTCGATAATTTATGGACAAACACCTGATGGATGTATCCTAATAGAAAATAATTACCTTTCGAAGAAGAAAAAAATATCGTGGGAGTATTACGAGTTGTAACTTTTACCTGAATGTTGATACAGAAAGGAGAGAAAGTAGTGAAGAGGGAAACGAGGAACACTTAGGGCAACACACCTGTGGAATTTCACCGAAAACAACTAATTAAGGTCGTTTTACTTGGAGGGGGAAGGTGCGTGCCTCGTGTGTGTGTGTGTGTGTGTGTGTGTGTGTGTGTGTGTGTGTGTGTGTGTGTGTGTGTGTGGATATATTCTCCCTCCAATAGTGACACGGGAAGTACAGTGTGTATGTGCATTTCCTACACGTTATAAAGTGCAGCAAAAGGACTAAATCGATACTAAGGGGAGTTTCTCTTTTGTATTTTTTTCATAAGATCATGACATGAGACAGAGGAGAAAAAAAGAAGACAAAAGTGTATACAGTATAGATAGAAATGACGAAAGTGAGAATGGATATACAATACTGTAGTAAGGTAAAATTTCACAAATATTCCTCTCTCTCTCTCTCTCTCTCTCTCTCTCTCTCTCTCTCTCTCTCTCTCTCTCTCTCTCTCTCTTTTCCCCCCTCACCACCACCAACATTACCGCACCACAGAAGATAAAAATGAAGATAGGGCGAGTGATGTATATTCTGGTCTATCTCGGTTCGTGATCTGGATTATCTTGGTGTTGTCACTGAAGGATGGGATGAGTGAAAGAAGATTTGTCCTGGGGATAGATAATGTTGCCAGAGAGAGAGAGAGAGAGAGAGAGAGAGAGAGAGAGAGAGAGAGAGAGAGAGAGAGAGAGAGAGAGAAAGGGGTGGGGATTAATCACGTGATATATGGAGATGGAGATTATTTGAATACCTTTTGTCATGGTTATCACGCGGCTTCATATGTGATCACGTGTTGCGTCAAGTAATTTGCATACATTAAACACGCAGAATATCTATCCACGGTGTCTGTAATTTCGAAATTGGGTATAATTTCTGTATGACGTGATTGCTACACAAGCGATGTACAAAAAAGAAAACGATGGAAGCAATATAAACATGCCGTAACTCCGTAATGATGAACTGAACCCTGTTCCGTAAATGTCATTTCATGTTGTTCACTAAATCACACGGAAATGCTGAAACCGTTCCCTGGCATCATTAAATTACATGCTGGTATAATTCAGCCGCTATTACGTACCTCCGTCCGCAGAACCGAATCACTCCAACGAGACAATGAAGCTTTTGATGATGTGTACTAATGTGAAGCCGCCCTCCCTCAGCCACTCCTCATTATCAAGGATACATATTGGAGTGGAGTTCAAGAATATACATTTATGTGCACCACAAAGCTACTCTTCACTATAGATGAAAATGTGTGTTGAAATATTTATAAATTATGCGTTTAATGTATATAAAATATACATATACATGTATATGAATATATGAAAATAGAATGCTGTGGATATTTAGAAGAAATGATACACAAATAGACAGAGGGACGTAGAGATGAAATGGACGTAACTGACTGAATTATACACTGACATATAGATAGATATACTCATATACAGACACACATAAGAAAAACATAATAATCTCAGAAAAAATACTGAAAATATCGACACCCAAATAAAACGTGAAAAGCAACACACATACAAATAATAAATAAAAAAAATAACAAACAGAGAAAAAGAATAATCATAATCCCATAGAATCAATACCTTCATGCCATAAAAATATATATATATATATATATATATGAACTTGATACAACAACAGACCAACAGACACGAAATACACCGACAACCACGCCCGCAGAAACAAAATTCAACACTGTTATCCTAAATTATATATTCCCTCCCAAGTCTGCATAAAAAGAATTCCCTCTGGTCTGGCCAAACAATTATTTTCGAGAGTTACAAAGCAATAGTGTTTTTTTTTTTTTTACATAGAGACAATAGTAGCGTTCGTGGAATAGGGAGCAATGAAGGGAATGGAAAGGAACACAAGGCCAGAGGGAGTAAAGGGGAGATGCAAAGGAGGGTGAATGTCAAGAATAGAAGACATTGTTCGACTTTTAAGGGAGGAGAGCGTTTCAAGAGGAAGAGATGGAGTAAGAGGAGAAGGAACAGCTGAGAGAAAATGACGAGAGTTGAGTGAGGAAGATGGAAAATGCATCAAGGATAAAAAGAGAGAGAGAGAGAGAGAGAGAGAGAGAGAGAGAGAGAGAGAGAGAGAGAGAGAGAGAGAGAGAGAGAGAGAGAGAGAGAGAGAGAGAGAGAGAGAGAGAGACACACACACACACACACACACACACACACACACACACACACACACACACACACACACACGCACACAAGCACGCACACATAAATAAATGAATAAATAAATAAACAAAATACAAAGCAAGCATAATATAAACCACAACTATTGAAAACCAGATGCAAGAATAAAGAAAAAAACACAAACGAAAAAAAAAAAAAAAAAAAAAAAAAGAGACAATGGAGTTTGGTGCATAGTTTGAAATACTAATGAAAGTAGACCAAAACATAAAAGACAATAGAATATGTTTCCACAACTTTGCAATTCCGTCTATTATTCGTTTGCGAGGGAAATTTCTGGGAGTTTGGGTGGTCTTCTTCACGCCAGGATGAGTTTCCCCGGCGCGCCCCTACAAGTAACTCTACTGAAAGGGTGCGTAGAGACGTCCAATGAAAGGATACTTCTCTCTTCTCCCTATTAGGATAAAATATTGATAAACTGCACGAGGGGAAAGGCGAAGGATTGATGGGAGGGAGGTGCAAGTATTTGAGGTCTGAAGGGATGTGTGTGTGTGTGTGTGTGTGTGTGTGTGTGTGTGTGTGTGTGTGTGTGTGTGTGTGTGTGTGTGTGTGTGTGTGGTGTGTGTGTGTGTGTGTGTGTGTGTTGGTGGTGTGATGTGTGTGTGTGTGTGGTGGTGAATGGGTGGATGAGTAGTGTGTGTGTGTGTGTGTGTGTGTGTGTGTGTGATGTGTGTGTGTGTGTGTGTGTGTGTGTGTGTGTGTGTGTGTGTGTGTGTGTGTGTGTGTGTGTGTGTGTGTGTGTGTGTGTGTGTGTGTGTGAGTGAGCGGGTGGGTGGGTGGTGTGTAAAAGATGAACGACAAGTGTGGTGCAGCATCAAGGGAGACGAGGAAAGGAATAGATGAATAGGAAAGGAGAGAAAGGCGAAAGGAAATAAAAGGGAAAGGAGAGGGAGAGAGGAGAGAAAGGAAAAGGTAGGAGTGAAGACAGGCATGCGGGAATAGTCTAGGGAGTTGAAAAGAGAAAGAGGAAGAGGAGGAGGAGGAGGAGGAGGAGGAGGAGGAGGAGGAGGAGAAAGACAGAGAGGGAGGGAGTGGTCAGTCAGATATATCACACAAACTTCACC
This sequence comes from Portunus trituberculatus, assembly GCF_017591435.1. Classification (NCBI taxonomy): domain Eukaryota; kingdom Metazoa; phylum Arthropoda; class Malacostraca; order Decapoda; family Portunidae; genus Portunus; species Portunus trituberculatus. The sequence continues at coordinate 5,422,170 of NC_059284.1, forward strand.
CTCACAATGCAATACTCCCCCACTCCCCAACCTTCCATTCACCACAGCATCCCTAGCCGGACTTCAAGCTGTACCCTTCCTCTTCCTCCTCTGGTCTCCCCTAGCGGTCGCCTCTGGCCAGCATATAAAACAGAGCTCGCGTATTCCTCCCAATATGCCGAGCCGCCATGCACAAAACCCACCATAATGGCACAAGATTTACTGCCGATAAAACAAAGGGCGACTCTTAACCCCTATAATGCATACCCTGTCTTAACCAGCGGCCAATGCAAAGACCTTATGTTCCTCTCCCTCCTCTACTCTTACGTCCCAAGCCTGCGGTCAGTCTGGGAGGCGTGTGGTCGTATCGAGGCAGTGGGCGTGGCTGGGCGCTGGGCTGAGCGAGTGTAGGAGGGAAAGGGTATTAGGTGCATATCAATTTTATCGCGAGAGGTTTGGAAGGGAGGGAAGGGGAAGGAGAGACGTACTTACCAGGGATGTCTAGCCCGAGGGAGGGAAGGAGGTAGGGAGGGGAAGGAATGGTTCTCGACAGCCACGGGTGGAGGAAAGTGAAGGGAGGAAGGGAGTGGCTTATGGGCAGAGCAGAAAAAGGCAAAGGTTAGTACGCGGAGTGAGTGGACGGAGGAAGGAATATAATTAACCTTAAGACAGAGAGAGAGAGAGAGAGAGAGAGAGAGAGAGAGAGAGAGAGAGAGAGAGAGAGAGAGAGAGAGAGAGAGAGAGAGAGAGAAATAATCTATATACGTATTATTCGCCAATGGTCAGCTTTTTTTTTTTTTTCATTTTCCATATTGGCTGGGCGGGTGACTTTATGGCTGAGCGCGGGAGAGTTATAATCCGTATTGTTGGAGCGAAGTCACGGCAACAAAGAGCCATTTAAATTGCGTATCTCGCCACTTTCTTTTCACTTTTCAAATTTATGCCTTAATTTTCGTACCACGCTTGCTTGCAGTTCTTTATCCAGCTATTCATTTTCAGTCTCTTTTCTTCTTATACCCAAAAACCATGATACTATATGCTCCTTCGCGTTCTCCTTTATTCTGCAATTTTCAACCCATTCCCTCTTTATCGTGAGCTCTTTTGAAACCATCACTCTTTTTCCTTCACGCCCATGATACGCCCACATTTCCATCCACTCACCCGAACCTGCTATTAAACATCTGTCTCCTTCCCTCCATCCCTTCCTACCACCTTACCTGCCTCCCTCCTCACCTGCCCCATGAACAATATGCCCCGTGTGAAAGGTTTCATGTTCCCTCAAGGTCTCAACACACGCCCACAAAGTTCCAGGCTCAAGTTCCCAGCCCGCTCGCTCTATTACCTCAAAACTCGATTACAACACAGCGGCTTAAGTTGCGAGCGGACTCCTTCAATCAGATCCAACGGTGCTTCATAAGAGGTGTCGCTCAGAGAATTCATAACGGAGCTGCTTCCTATGTGCCTGCTTCAAGTGTTACGCAAGTTTAAATGATTGCGTGTAGTGATTCTTCATTGTACATAGTTGTGTTGTATCAGGTTTCCTAAAACAGTGTGTGTGTGTGTGTGTGTGTGTGTGTGTGTGTGTGTGTGTGTGTGTGTGTGTGTGTGTGTGTGTGTGTGTGTGTGTGTGTGTGTGTGTGTGTGTGTGTGTGTGTGTGAATTCAAAATTTTTCCTGATATATAGCATTGAAGCTTTACACTTCACTAATGAATATATATATATATATATATATATATATATATATATATATATATATATATATATATATATATATATATATATATATATATATATATATATAGATAGATAGATAGATAGATAGATAGATAGATAGATAGATAGATAGATAGATAGATAGATAGATAGATAGATAGATAGATAGATAGATAGATAAATAGATAGATAGATAGATAGCCAGATAAAAAGTAGCAAAAAAAATGAAAAAAATGTAATGCATATCAAATAACTAATACAGAATATGACACACATAAACATATAACGGGAATGAAAACACATTAACCGGAAAAATACTTGCAGATATTACCAGGAATCAATCACCTTAAGTGGCCGAGAAGGAAATGAAAAAAAAAAGAAAAACAAGTCAGAAAACATGGCGGAGCTGGAAGGAATGAAGGAAAGAAGGAAGGAAGGACATAAATGTAAGAGGAAGTGAACGTAGGAATGAAGGAAGGGTGGGAGAGTAAAAACGTGGAAAAGAAGCATAGGTGTGTAGAATGGATGGAGAAAAGGACGGTCAGGCTTGTAAGAGAAAGGGATGGAATGATGGTATTTGTTGAAGAAATAAAAGAAAGAATAGATGTTACGAAGCAAGAAAGAAAGGAAGGATAGAAAGAAGAAGGAAAGGAGGTTAAAAAAACATAAAGAAATGGAGGACGGAAGGTTGATAAATGAGGGAAGTACTAATGGCAAAAAAGAGAGTAGTTTGAACGAACGTGAAAGGAGAGGAAGGAGGGATGAAGGAAAGAAGCAAGGTAGAAAGCAGAATATAAAGAAATGGGAAGAAGGAAAGGCTGATAAATGAAGGGAGAAGAGAAGTGAAGAGTCTATGCCAGAAGAAAGGAAGTGAGGAAGACGGAAAGGAGAGAGAATAGAAGGAAGCAAGTAAGGCAGGAAGGATAGAAAGGAAGCGAAACGTAGTGAAAGCACAAAATAAGAAAGACTCGTGAGATAGGAAATTTCTGTCCCCCCGCCAAAGATACGACGCTCATAAACTGGCTATTCAGGTCTTCGTCTTACATTAACGCGTGCACTCATCACCATAAATATTTAATGTTTTGTTCATATTTCCACTACCTGGCCGGAGGAAGTTAGCGTCAGGTAATGCCTCAATTTCTGGAATGCTCTCTGCCTTCTTTCTCTTCGTTATTATTGCATTTAATTTTTTTTCTAGTTTTTTTTAAGAGATGTGTCTTTTTATTAATTTTGATATTGTTTTTTTTAATGGCTTTCTGATTTGTTGTTCTATTTTTGTAAACATTTCCTGCATGTTGTTTGTTATTTTCCATTTCACCTAATCAGACTTTTCTCTTTAAGTTCAATTAAATTTACGAGAGCCTTTATGGGAAACGCATTTTCTTTGCCACGCGAGTTCTCATTTCCAACTTCGAACACTTAACATTGCAAAATCTCTCTCTCTCTCTCTCTCTCTCTCTCTCTCTCTCTCTCTCTCTCCGTCTGTCAGCATCTCACTAATACATCCTTTCTATCTCGCTCGCTATCTCGAAGTGAAAAAGAAATCCTCCTATAACTGTCCCTGTCTATCGCTCTTGTGCGTGCCAAGGTCTGATCCGGATTCACCGATGCTCTTTTATCTCAACGCGAAGGAAACTCTTATATGGATACGTGTTTCCGCTTTGGATATTATGCCTCGTATGGCTTTCCTGTAAACATCCGTGTACGTGGTATTATCTGGCCATGTTTCTCTCTCTCTCTCTCTCTCTCTCTCTCTCTCTCTCTCTCTCTCTCTCTCTCTCTCTCTCTCTGTGGATCTTCATGTTTTTCTATCATACTTCTATATATATTTTCAATTTTACTCAAGCATTTTCATAAATTTATGTTGATTTTTCTTTTAAGACTTACTTATTTATTCTATTCTATCGTGTCTATAGTTCCAATTGCAATTTTTTGACGCTAACATTTATGAAGAATAAGTAAGAGAAGAATAGATAACACACACACACACACACACACACACACACACACACACACACACACACACACACACACACACACACACACACACACACACACACACACACACACACACACACACACACACACACACACACACACACACACACACATACACACACACACACACACACCACTAACTAACCATGCTATTAACTTCACGATACATAATGCACTCCGGCTAATAAATCCACGAACCTTACTGGCCAAGGGCTCACTGGGCGCCTTAACCCCTCCCTTCCCCACCTCTCCAGCGCCGCTCACCCGTAACGACCCCGAGAGGAGACAGACTCGCCAGGATGGACAAAGGACGAACTGATCTCCTGCAGGTAAGCTTAACGTACGTAGATCTACAGAAATATGTGTAAATTAGATGAGTATTTGGTAGTGTAGGTACATTTTAATAATACGGACTGGTAATAGGAGTTCTTGTGTGGTTGTCTTAATTATTATTACAGTAGTTGACGTCCTGGAAGCAAATAAATTTAACACTAAAGCAAAAATATGTTCAGAATTGAGTCTCTGCCAAACCAGTAATATTAAATAGAAAAAAATACATATATATATTTGCTTACTCAGTGATATTTGTCAATGTATCTATACATGAAAAACTAGCAGTATGTTTCTGATGATACAGTAGGAGTATAATGTTTATGGTATCTATTGGGAACAGTTTCATTATTCTTGTCATAATTCCAAAAAATATAGTTTTTATTAATTTTTTTTTCCTATCAGCGGTGCGTGCCGATTAGGTCACAACATCCGCATATGGAGTTTTATTTTGTTGTAGGTGGGTAGAGTTGAGATGGATAGTTAAGCTTGTTTTTGTGGCTAAAATTCGGGTTGAGGTCCACGGGTTTATATTGGATAATTTTGAAGTCGGGTGTGGTACGGTGTGTGTGTGTGTGTGTGTGTGTGTGTGTGTGTGTGTGTGTGTGTGTGTGTGTGTGTGTGTGTGTGTGTTCCGCTCAAGTGAGTAGCTATGACTCTTTGACCTTTGATGAGCAAGTGTACTCGAATCAAGACAGAAAAAAAGACAAAGGCACAGACGAGGAACAATACACACCCAGAGAACAATCCAGACGACCAGTACGTACCAAGAAAGGAAAAACACCCAAACAACACAGAACACAATTCCTTTACCCTTCCTTCGGATATCTCAAGCCAAGCACACACACACACACACACACACACACACACACACACACACACACACACACACACACACACACACACACACACACACACATACACACACACACACACACACACACACACACACACACACACCACACGCACCACACCCTCTCTCAAGCCCCAAAACACACGCACCTTCAGGGCAAACACGACCTTCCCTGTACTCCTCCTTCCCATGTGAATTTCTGTACCTTACCGTCGGGCCACGAAAAGCCTGGAGCCTTGGATAGCGCCGGCCGCGAATGGCTGGGTCTGGATCCTCTAGTGGCGCGACCCGTGCGTCTGTAAGGGGATTTAAGATTCTTTTTTTGGGGATTCTTCCAAAGGAAAAAGAAGATGCGGAAGGCTGGGTTTGGTAAAGGTGCTTTGTTTTGTTGTTCCCGCAGAAAGAGAGAGAGAGAGAGAGAGAGAGAGAGAGAGAGAGAGAGAGAGAGAGAGAGAGAGAGAGAGAGAGAGAGAGAGAGATACTATAACTTTTCTGCCCAGTATATAAAAAAAAAAAAGCATGCAATATAAATCGAGTCATATCCCGAGGCACCAAATATGCATCACACTACCTGTCGGGTCGCACCATTAGCCAATTTGTCGGGCGGCGTGAGCAGGCGAAGGTAAGTCCGACCCACTGGCCAGGTAATAAACTAATCAGACTGCGGATCACCTGCCCCCGCCCACCTCAACCTTCGACCTCCAGGTACAAGAAGGGAGACTTTACAAGGGGAACAAAGCAGCGAGGAATGGACAGGCGGAGGTGTGAAGGGCAATGCTGGCAGATCAAGGGAAGGCAATGATTACAGGTTAAAGGAGAACCAAATTGAATCCCACCCCTTCGTGTTCACACCATAAAGATTTTTTGAAGTTTCATTTCGCAATTGTCAGGGATTTATCGATAACCAGTTTTGGGTTCTTTGCATCTGTGAGGTTTGCAGTGTGTTTAGTGAAATATATACTGGGTGTTTGTGAGAGTTATTTGTGACTGCGTGAACTTTTGCCTTTGAAATGTAAGCTATTCATTATTAATTCAAGTCAGACTGATCCCATGCGAAGTGGTACATCAATAATTCACATGTTTACAAGTGTTCTCTTTAAAATGGTTGAAGAAAATGGATAGATGGACACGAAAAAAAAATACTCGCTGGAATCTAATCTATCCTGGGGGACACTTTCTATCAGGCTTTCTGCGGACTTAATTCACCCACCCACAACTTCATAAAACCATTAAGAGATTTTCCCACAATCCACCTTTCCAACTTTCTCCCCAATCTCTCTCTCTCTCTCTCTCTCTCTCTCTCTCTCTCTCTCTCTCTCTCTTACGCCACCCTACATTACTGCTTCGGTCTCTGCCTCCACGTCGCTATTCTATCCCCACTCTCTCACATTCAGACCGCTCCTTCTTCCCTCTCTCTAGCTCAAACTCTTTCATATAAGTATTTTCCTTTTCTCTCTCTCTCTCTCTCTCTCTCTCTCTCTCTCTCTCTCTCTCTCTCTCCTTCACATACTCAGCTGACCACAGTAAACTACCCTCCCGAGACGTCTTCCTAAAAGCCTTCCGAGTATTTCCTTGATGCCCTTCCGAAGCCGCCCTGAAGGAGAGGAAGCCTTCGCGGCCCTTATTTTAAAGTGTGGGTCTCTGAGGTCCCTTACGTGCTCATGTGTCAAGGGAGGGAGGCGCGGTGGGGCAGTGAAGGAGTGTGCTGCAAGACTGAAGGTATGATGGGGATGCGTGTTGGGGGGTGATGGAGGACATGGAAAGGGAGGAATGAGGAGGAGGGGGGGGCGGTGCGTGGTGTGATGTTGAGAGAGGCAGTGGACGGGTGAGGGCGGCTGTGGGTGATAGAAAACGCCCAGAATCGTGCAGGAGTAAGTGTGGTGAGGGTAGGTGAGGGTGGTTGAGGATGGGTGCTGGTGGGTGAGGATGCCCGGAAGAGCAGAGATGTGAGGTTAGTAAAGATATTGAAGATATTTGAAGGTGCCGGAGGTAATACTTTGATCATGAAATAAGTGTTCATTCTTTCTCTCTCTCATCAAGTTTTACTTTTTTTTCTTTCTTTTTTGTCAAAGTGAATATATCGGAATGGAACGAAATTCTTACAAGGCCGGTGTTTCTAAAATGGCCTTTCACCGTCAATAACTTGTTTTCAAAAAGCATATATACATGCTTCAAAGAAAGAAAAAAAAAACTCAGAAAAAAACATTAAAATATTCCTAACTTTCTTTTTTTTAATAACTTTTACCCCAAACTTTTTTTCCAGCTTTGTGCTTTTCGCGTTCCTTTCAGGTGTACACATTTTGCTTCATATTTACGTGAGGGGAATCATGTCACCTGTCGTACCAGTCTAACACACCCCAGCCTGCACTTCCTTCACACCCTCCACTCCTCACTCATCCTGGGGACACCTTGACACGAGGAACGCTTTTGGCACCTTCTTCCTCACCCCCCTTTTTCCCCTCTCCGTACCCCTTTTCTTTGCCGTCTCGCTCCCCCTTCGCCCAATGCCCCTCATTCTCCGGGTTACGTCCCTCATCCTTCACACTCAAGGCTCCCATTTGGACACCGAGAAATCTCAGCGTTTTTCCATCGCCGCGCTCCTTTCACTGCTTTATTGGGGCGACTTTCGGTAAAGGAACTCTGGTGGTGGTGGTGGTGGTGGTGGTGGTGGTGGTGGGTGATGGTACAGTGAAGTATAGTCAAGGTAAGGTTTTGTGGTGATTGCTTTTCATCATTATTATTTTTATTATTACTATTATTACTTTTATTAGTATTATTATTTTTGTGAGGTATATGCTGTTCATTAGTTTAGTTCATGACACAATTGAATGTTTCACGAGAGGATATCTATATTCTCTCAGTACAAAAAACAAATAAAATATCATATATAAATTGCTTTTCCAACGCAAATTACACAACATACGCGTATTTGATGAATAAATTTCACGCCCGATACTCTAGAAAAATAGAGATAGAAAAAAAAACGCTTATGTAAAAAAAATACCCTGGATATTTCAATAAAAAAGTATCATAGTAACGAGAAAGACAAACAATGATATAAACACTGACACGATCACACGCTCAGTCACAAGAAGGCGTCAAGTGGAATCGCCCTTCACCTCTGCTCCTGCCACGCCCAGCAACTTCAAAGACCACACCCTCCACCCTCCACTCCTCCCACCCTCACCTGCCTTGTCCTCGCTGCCCTTACCTGTCCCTCTCCCATATCTCCATCTTACCTACACGATGTATCCTTCACCCCAACTTCTCCTCCACCCATATACACCATTCCCCTTCGCCTTTTAATCCTCACCTCAACCTTTCCTCCACCCATACACATCGTATCCCTCTCCCTTTCCTCCATCATTCTCCATTTCTCCCTTTTCTTTAGTATTTTACCCATATACACCTATCTCCTACTCCCCTCCTTTCCTCCTTTACTGAGCTGAGCCACACCTTCCCTCCCTCACCTCCCTCACCCTTGCCCTTCACTGGCACAGATCTTACCTTCACCTCTACCCTTCCTTCACACTTAACCTCCCACGCCCGTCTCTTCTCTCCCTCCCTCCTTGCTATCTCTTTCTCTCTTCTCCCCTCACTGGCGCCTCGCTCAACTCTACCCTTTCTACATCCTCACCCCGCCCTCAAATGCCTTTCCACACCCACAAGCTTGAAAGTGAAACGGGAAAAGAAAAATGCTTATCACTTACACAGTTCATACTACAAATCGAAGAGGAGGAGAGAGGTAGGAAAGAAGAATGAGAGGAAGGGCGGCGTAACGGAGGAGGGAAAGGAAAGGGTGTGTAGGGAAGAAGGAAAGGGGTATTGAATGGGAAAGCCAAAAGGAGAAAAGGGCTATAAAGGTCAGGGTTAAGTTAGGAAAGGGAAAGTTATGTAGAGCTCAGAGCAAGTTGTAAAAAAATAAAGGATTGACTATGACACACACACACACACACACACACACACACACACACACACACACACACACACACAACTTTAACTATGAATACTAAGAACATTAAAACTACAAAAGCACCTCAAACGCTAATAAATTCCGACAGGTACACACAAACACACCTGAATAACTGAATGCAAAGAAACCATAAGTCAGGTGGAAGCGAGAAAACAAAACTCGAAACATAATAACGACAGGAGGAGAAACAATAAACTGAGGTAAAGATGAAAAAAAAAATATATAAGAAAAAAACAGGTGTAAACGATAATAAACTATAGAAAAAAAGATCCAGAGAGAGAGAGAGAGAGAGAGAGAGAGAGAGAGAGAGAGAGAGCCTGAAGGGAGATCCGAGAGGCTGAGGGAGGGTAAGGTATTAAGATCTTCCTTTCCTGCCACAGCCTTTTGTGTCCCACCGGCTTTTGTCAGTCGCGGAATTCATATATTATTGTTGTAACGTATTTATGCAGGCAGCGTCCTCTGTCAGCCTGAATTATTTTGTCTCGTTTCCAAGCGGCTTTTCGTTACTGATGCTCTTGGATACTTTTTTTTTTCCTTCCCTTCCTTTGATCTGCTGCCTTTTATTCCTTACTGTCTATTGGCTCTGTGATTTTATCGATGCATCATTTGAGTTTTAGGAGCATTTTCTTATTCGTTATGCTCTGTTACAAACGGTCTTTTTTTCTCTTTGATTTATTTCTTTGTCCACACATATGTTTATTTGTCTTCATCCTCTCTCTCTCTCTCTCTCTCTCTCTCTCTCTCTCTCTCTCTCTCTCTCTCTCTCTCTCTCTCTCTCTCTCTCTCTCTCTCGACCTTTCCTCCAACCTTCACATTAACGTTGGAACGGACCTTTTCCTTCCTCACGTTGTATACCTTCTTCTCCCTCCCACCTCCTATTCCTCCTCCTCATTTCGCCCCTCCCAAACCTTTAGTACCTCCCCCTCTATCTCTCACCCCCTCCCCTCCCTCCAGACCAGTACGGCACGACAGACACGCCTCGTAGCCTGAGTCCCAAGGCTGTTCGTGCGAGGAAGGAGGGGAGGGAGTGATGGAGGGGGGAGGTAATAAGGGAGAGACGCCAAGGAGGGAAGGGAGATGAAGAGGAAAGGTAGACAGAGTACGAAGAGGGTTTTTTTTCTATTTTTTTTTTACATAAGAACGAGGTAAATTATAACTTTGCATACACTCAGAGGCTAATGTATACACAGTTCTGGAATATTCATAAGGACTTCGAAGACTAAAAGTATGGAATGTGGTTTTAAGTAGTGTGGATTGAAGTAAATATCATGAAATCTGCTATCAAACTGCACACACACACACACACACACACACACACACACACACACACACACACACACACACACACACACACACACACACTGCATTAACATTATTAATTCAAGGTCTTTTAATTCCTCCTTTTCCATTTGGCTTATTATTAAACACTGGCGGACCCAAACGCACCCCTTGTCCGACCTCACTTAAGCAGTGTTTATCTTCCTGCCTCTGACACTCCCTTCTCGCTCCTCCCTGTGGCTGTGAAGACTGTGACTTGGAGGTAGATGAGTAGGATTGTGGAGAATTATAGTAAGTAAAGGAGAATTGCCCTGTGGAGTGTGTGGAGAGGAAGAAGTGGAAGGTACTCTGTGTGAGGTGGTAATATTGTAATGCTGGAGTGAGGAATGAGGGAAGGGAGTCGCTGTCATTACCTCATTTAGAGATTAACACGATATGGAATTAGCTCCAGAGATAAGGGAAAGAGATGAGGAATAAGAGAGAGAGAGGGAGACGAGAGGAAGAAATGTCGGAGATAGGAGCGAGAGTAAGGATTTAATGAAAGTGATGAGAAAGTGAAGGGAGAATCCAGGCAGTCTAGACAAGGTACCTCCACCCTAATGGCCGACACGAGGCAATAATTACTCTCTCTCTCTCTCTCTCTCTCTCTCTCTCTCTCTCTCTCTCTCTCTCTCTCTCTCTCTCTCTCTCTCTCTCAGGAATCAACTTAAATGCTCTTTTTTCAGCCAAATGGAAACGGTCATACAAAAAGTCCTCAATTTACGTCACCCACTGGGACGCCAACCAGGTAAGGAAGAGGTAAGAATTGCATCCCAACACCTTCATTTTCTTAAACTCAAATGCTATTTCTCTTGTTAACCTTCTCTCTCTGTGCTCTTTTTTTTAATCTCAGTTTTTCCTTTCCTCCTCTTCCTCTCTCTCTCTCTCTCTCTCTTTTTACGGTCAGAATGGGGCTTATAAAGAGGAAATATTCTCACGATTAGCGAATCCCCTTTGAAGGTTTAGGTAGGTAGGACGACCATTCCAGCGTCCACGGAGAGAGGATTAAAAAAGTCTTTTGTGATGATAAAGATAACCACCTTCTATCAAACGTTTCAGTCAATATTGTTAAGGGTGAAAGCTTTGAGGGTTTAACTGTGGGGACGGTGAGGATGAATGCACTATCATTCTTTTTATATCTCTCTCTCTCTCTCTCTCTCTCTCTCTCTCTCTCTCTCTCTCTCTCTGAAGCTTATTCTAATGCACGAGCCTTTTAGGAATTCCACTTTTCACTTTCTCATACTCTCTCTTTAACATTTTCAATATTTCATCACGTTTTCAATCTATTATATTTTCAGTTACTCTCAAGTTGACAGTTTCACAAAAAAATTAAAAAAAAAGTGTTCATGCAGTTTATTAGAAGTACGTGTCTCTTACCCAGTTTGTTCTTACAGGGAGTGTTTACTTTGCTAATCCCTCAAAACACACATTGATAAAACACTAGGTATTCGTTTAAGTGCAATTCACATGTCATCAAATGCATTGACTTTTGCTCATCCACATATATGAAAGAGCAAAACTACTCTCTCTCTCTCTCTCTCTCTCTCTCTCTCTCTCTCTCTCTCTCTCTCTCTCTCTCTCTCTCTCTCTCTCTCTCTCTCTCGTAAACACGCCAACATCTTACTTTCTCATCTCCAAATTTACAAAACTATGTCTACATCTTCTCCACTGTTCCCTCCTTATCTAACCCAAATCCCAAGCTGCTTCTGCCATCTCCCATCTGTATCCGAGACCGCATCTCACGCCACCTCATCCCAAGCCAATCCAACGACACCTCGGCTTCTCTCCTTAAAAACGACACGAAGAAAACTTTATTCCGCTAAGTTAAGAGGCTGCCGTTCCACGCGGGTTCGTCTCTCGTGAGCCAGAGATGAAAATGATTATAACTTGGAGAAAGCGTTGGGGAAGAAGCGAAGAAAAAGGTGGGAAGGAAGAAAAAAAGTGTGATTTATTGGTCTCATGCGTTAGTTTAGTGTGTCTGCCTTGTTGTTCTTGTTGCTGCTGCTGTTGTGTGTGTATATGTGTGTGTGTGTGTGTGTGTGTGTGTGTGTGTGTGTGTGTGTGTGTGTGTGTGTGTGTGTGTGTGTGTGTGTGTGTCGGTGGGTGATCGGGTGTCTGTCTGATCGCTTCTATCACTCATTAATCTTTGACGCTAACGACACCGATTCATGAAAGTTTGACCAATATCATAATTTGATTCGTGCTTTGGTGTTTGTTCAATTGAAGAAATTAATAGGTCAGAAATTAATTAATTTTCAACTGATAGCATGCAAGTTACGTTGAAATTGTATCTATATTAATATTTTTTTATTCTATACGTCAAGAATATCTACTTAGGTCTAAATGCTACCTATGCTTGTCAGAGAAATGTTACCAATTTGGATATCAGTTTCTTGATTAAAATTTACGAGACCACCTAAATAATTCAGACCAAAGAGCATTAGCAATAGCATTCTTATCTAAAAAAAATATTAATATTAAACTGCGTACCTTGCCTCCTCTCTCTCTCTCTCTCTCTCTCTCTCTCTCTCTCTCTCTCTCTCTCTCTCTCTCTCTCTCTCTCTCTCTCTCTCTCTCTCTCTCTCTCTCTCTTGTAGATGCACAAATAATTATCTCCCTTTCAGCAAAACACACACACACACACACACACACACACACACACACACACACACACACACACACACACACACACACACACACACACACACACACACACACACACACACACACACACACACACACACACACACACACACACACACACACACACAAACTCACGCACGCACTCATTCACACAAAAGCATGCAAATACACACACACACACACACACACACACACACACACACACACACACACACACACACACACACATCAGAAGTCCTGTCATGTATTTAAGCTCGATGCATATTTCATTCCACCTAAAAGGATGCCTGATGCTGCCGGCAGAGAGAGAGAGAGAGAGAGAGAGAGAGAGAGAGAGAGAGAGAGAGAGAGAGAGAGAGAGAGAGAGAGAGAGAGAGAGAGAGAGAGAGAGAGAGAGAGAGAGAGAGAGAGAGAGAGAGAGAGAGAGAGAGAGAGAGAGAGAGAGAGAGAGAGAGAGAGAGAGTACAATACATAGGGAAGTGACGAAAGTTGACACCGTTGCCTCCTTCCATTTCACAGTCTTGCCTTTCATTGCAGCAATCTGACACTTTTCAATACGCCTAAAGAATAACTCATGTCCTCTTGCACCCATTAAGGTGACACGACCATTAGTGGGGGTATTAGTCCTCTGAAATTGACCCATTAATTCCCTACCCATTTTCTGCAGCCTCCAATTTGCCTGGCCGAAATAAATGCGCCTTTCCATCACCCCATAATTAATTCCACGTATTAACGCCAACTCTATCGAAAAGTACATATTGACAATTTCATTAAACTTAAAAGCAAATATATGCGTGCGTATGCATACACTAATCATAATTTTTAAGTGCATGAATGGCCAGTTCCTCTTTTTTTAGACTATTTACTATGGCAGTCGAGAGAGAGAGAGAGAGAGAGAGAGAGAGAGAGAGAGAGAGAGAGAGAGAGAGAGAGAGAGAGAGAGAGAGAGAGAGAGAGAGAGAGAGAGAGAGAGAGAGAGAGACAGAGAAACCTTTCAGAGGGGACGCTTAAAAAGAAAAAAAAACACACACACAAGGGGAATGTCCTAGGAAAAGCGAAAGAGAAAGAAAAAAAAAACTAAGGTAAAGAAAAAAAATGTATATACTCGTACATAGAGAAGAAAATACGTAAACAACAAAAAGACAGTCTTCTTTTTCTTCTTCTGTTGGTGATTTCCATTTTCATCTGACAGTATCCAGATTAAACACATACAAGAAATACAACTCTAATGAAAGAGGAAATTCAAACTGTGGAATAAAAGAGACGAAATAAGAGGCAATGCAAAATAAACCTTAGAAAAACACTTGCAAAGTAAGAAAATCACATGGTAGATAAGAAAATATTCCTCGCAGTTTTACCTTAATGATCACCTGAAGAACTAACACGAAAAGTACCTTCCTCTTCCTCCCCCTCCTCCTCTCTCTCTTCCTCCTTTTCTTCCTTGCCCTCCTCGTCCTCGTCCACCTCCTCACCTTGGTTAACAGTGAAATCCCGTCTAAGAGGATTTCTTTTTTGTCCGCAAAGTTGCTTTTGGCTTTGTCTGTGTGTGTGTGTGTGTGTGTGTGTGTGTGTGTGTGTGTGTGTGTGTGTGTGTGTGTGTGTGTGTGTGTGTGTGTGTGTGTGTGTGTGTGTGTGTGTGTGCGCGTGTGTGTGTGTGTGTGTATGTGTGTGTATATGTACATCTGTGTCTGCGTGTTTGATTTCTCTTCTCTTATACAAACTCCGGCTCTGAACATGCAAAACACACACACACACACACACACACACACACACACACACACACACACACACACACACACACACACACACACACACACACAAACATATCTATCCCACACAAACAACACCCAGGCAGACCTAGGCACTCACCCACGCCCACCCGCTCCCCCAAACTCTCTTTCATCACAAACACGGTAAAACAAACAAGCAAGGCAGCATAAATCCCAGACTGACGGAAGACGATGTTATAATGCTTTTATTCAACCTAAAACCCATAATCTATTGACCTTAAAGTGAATGTTTAAAACACGAAGCCATCGGAAGATTCAGCCTCGCCCTCCCGTAAAGATGTTCCTCATGTATAATGTATATCGTAGTGGATAAGGGGCGCCGCTCCCCACTCTCCTCCCCGCCCTTAACTACCGCTGCGTCAGTGTGCGTGGTGAGGAGAGAGGTGGGATCAGAGAAGGGGGGAAGAGAAGAAGGGAAGGGAAAGGGGAGGAGGAGAAGAAGGAGGAAGAGAGAGAGAGAGAGAGAGAGAGAGAGAGAGAGAGAGAGAGAGAGAGAGAGAGAGAGAGAGAGAGAGAGAGAGAGAGAGAGAGAAAAAAACTATCTACCCATCCACCATCACACACACATACACATAAATATACACACACACACACACAATACATAATGAATATATATATATATATATATATATATATATATATATATATATATATATATATATATATATATATATATATATATATATATATATATATATATATATATATATATATATATTCAATGCAGATATTAAAATATTAATATTTCAATGAACGTGTACTATTAATCGAGCACATTATAAAAGGAAAAAAAAAATAATATTCTTTGCCCTCGGTCGTAAAAATGATCTCCCCCAAAGAAAAAAAATGAAAATTCAACATTTCACTCGTTACGAAAAGCCAAACAAAAGGTGCTTTAAATAACACGAATAAATACACTTTTATCATTTTATGCGAGTGTATTGTCAAATGATTAGTAATTTGTACATCACTCATTGATTAAATATACGCAAGACTGTATTATCATCATGGAAAAATATGAATTACCTGGAATTATTATTATTTCTACGGATGTTACTGCATTCTCCGGTGACCATTAACTCACCTGTAGCCGCTTGCTCTCTCCGTAATATAGCTTTGAAATATTCCCTATTCACCAGTGATTTAAAACAAGTGATCCTCTCCCTCGCTCCTTTTTTCCCCCAAAAGCAGCACAACACCATTATATTTCCGATAGAATATGGCGCATGAAAAATATATGATGCACGTGGGACAGCAGTTGTGTCACTCTACAGCAGCAGCAGCGGCAGCAGCAGTAGTCCTCTTCGGTCACGTAAATCATTCTCTCCTGCTCGCAACTCAATAATCCCGTAATTCATTTGACAAATATACTAATGGCTTCATTCGGGGTAATTAATGTGAGTTATGTGACTCGTTATAGCAAACTTGTCGATGCCTGACGCGTTGTACTGCCCGCCATGACACAATATTTAGGGCAGGCAGTATTTCCATGTCCCCGTAATGTGCCTTGATTTTGAGGAGTCTGTCCAAAAATAACATGCGCTGGTGGGTTTCTGGTTAAATAAAAGGTCAGAGGTATGGATGGACTGAGAGGGAAATATAAGATAGAATGAAAAGAAGTAGTAAGAAAATGAAGGCAACGCTATAAATGATTCAATAGTAGATCAGAAAAGATAGTAACAAAGAATACTTAACAGATAAAGCAGAGGGATTGAAAATAAAATGAAAGGAAGAATGTCAAAAAAGGAAAGAGAGAAGGAAAGGGGTGAAGGAAGGAAAGAGAAGACGAAGGAAATAAAAAAAAGAAAGAACGAAAGAAAAAATGAAATGGAAAAAAAACAGAAAGCAAAGAATGAAGAATGCAAGAGGAAGGGGGGAAGATAATGAAAGGAGAGAAAGAATGAATGAATGAAGGAAAAAAAAACAAAGGAAGGAGAAATGCAGTTAACAAAAGACTCGAGAAGAAAGAAAAAAAATTGATGAAACCAGAAATAAACTTAATTATGACAGAAAGGGCGGATAAAATGAGATAAAACAAGGAGGGAAGATGGAGTGGATGAAAGGAGAAGATCAGGAGGAAGCAACACAATGCCCTGATTGATGGAGGGAAGGAAAGAAAGAAAGAAAGAGAGGTACGATTATGTTAAGTTGAATAAATGGGTGAATAGAATGATGAAAAATAATACTGAAATGAAGCTAAAATCCTTTTGAATTATTGCAAAGCGGCTCAGTTTCCTCTGTTCTGAACTCAACACAAAAGGGATTCTAGCTCAGTCAACAATATACACTGAATATCTCAAAATCCAGGGATTGGTAGAGGTAAATACATTTATATATGCAAGAGTATATCTGTTAGCCAACCCAACCAGCGATTCGAATTTGTACACTCACACGCATGCAAACATACAAACACACATGTACACACACGTGCGCATACACAAAGACAAGCAGACATGTAAGTAGACACACACACACACACACACACACACACACACACACACACACACACACACACACACACACACACACACACACACACACAAGTAAGTGAAAAAAAATGCATGTATACTTGAAGAGTATGTAAGGGAAGCGCTGTTCAACTTCCACCCATTAGTGGCGCAGGCAGTTTTATTTATAGTAGTACCCATATTAGGGCCTATATCACCACCCAAGCGCATCTTTGGTATAACCACCTAGAACCTGAGTATCATGGTGACATGCAGGTAACTTTAAACCATTCGACAAATGGTAAAGTATCAAGGCGGTACGTGGTAGGATTGCAACCTACGCGTGGACGTCTGCCCAATCCCACGCTATCACCATCTTTTCAACTACGCCACCGCTTCCCTTTTGCAAACATATTATATCAACTCATGCTGTATATAATGCAACCCTTCTAGGAATTACATAATGCCTGGTAAGATAATATAGAAGAATGTCAAGTAAATTCTATAATTCAAGAAAACATATATATTGGAAAAAAAATATAAGAAGAACATATCATTAAAAAAATATAACAAACACGTATCATTGAAAAATATATAACAAAAAAGTATAAAAAAATATATATAACAAAACATGCAAAATGGAGGCAGAAAAGGTTCACGGAAAAGCCAAATACAACCTGATATAAAAGAAAGAAGAAAAACACATGTCACTGGAAATAAGATAAGCCAAGTTCACGAAAATCGAAGGCAGACAAAATTCACAAAATGGCAAACTTCAACTCGATAAAGAAAATAAAAATCCTGAAATCCAGAATGGCGAACAAGGTCGGTGCACAAAGCGTAGCAGGAATCCATGTCCTCTTAAGACTCAATCAGGTCTGCTAATTACCTCTTTACTTTCCTTACGCCCACCTCCCTCCAGCCGGGCGCCCCTCCATGTGTCCCTGTCACCTACACCTTGCCCCGCCCTCCACCAATCTCTTGTCGTCACCTTCTATCCTACCACATTCCTCTTTCCAACTAATCCACATTCCACTCATGCACCCCTCCTTCCATTTCGTTCTTACTTTTTCCAGCCAATATTTTTCCATGCAGCTTTTACTCTCTTCTCTTTTTCTCTCTCTGTGTTACACTCCCAAGGTATCTGGCGACCGTCTCCCAGTCCAGCCTTCTCTCTCTCTCTCCTTTCTACTGTCTCCACTTCAATCAACCATCCCTCCTCTTCATCTTTCATCAGCTTTCTCTCCGCTGCATCTACTGTCTATCTCATCTACTGCCTATACGTAGCATCCCTTCATCCAGGGCGGAAGGCAGGCGCTCTATGCCGGGTGTTATCTGTGGTGGTTAAGATGCCGTGATAATAACGAGGCGGTCAAAGGCATGGCTCCCTCGTTGGACAAGGGGCGCCGCTTTGTCTTCAGCGATGAGAGAGAGAGAGAGAGAGAGAGAGAGAGAGAGAGAGAGAGAGAGATTATGATATGCATTCTACTCAACATTAATATCATCGCTATTGGTGAATTGGGAAACTGAAAATGCGTATACAAGGAACTTTCTTTTATATATCCCTCAAGCCCAAACCCTTCTCTCTCTCTCTCTCTCTCTCTCTCTCTCTCTCTCTCTCTCTCTGCAGGGCACCTTGAGTCTTCATGACCTTGAGGTAGAGGTCCGTCATCCAAGGGCTCACGACTCCCCTTGAAACACCCTCCTCCTCCTCCTCCTCCTCCTCCTCCTCCTTCTCCTCCTCCTCCTCCTCCTCCTCCTCCTCCTCCTCCTCCTCCTCCTCCTGCTCCTCCTTCTTCTCCTCCTCCTCCTCCTCCTCTTCCTCATCCCTCTTCCTGCCCTCCCACATCCATTCTTCGCTCTCCCACGTCTTTTTCTCTCTCACTTCTTTCCCTCCTCCAGTAACATCCTTCCTTTTCTCTCCCCCATATTCTCTTTTCTCGGAGTTCTTTCCCTTCTCTTATTTCTTCTCGTTTCCCTTACTGCCGTTTCTCACTTCTCTTCCACCTCCTCTTTCTTCTTTGTTTTCTTTCTTCATTCCTTCCCTCCTGAGTTCTCTTTTCTCTTTCCTCTCTTCATCTTCATCAGTTCGCGTAATCTTTTTCTTCGCCGAGTCTTTTTTTACTAGTTTTTTTTTTTTCCTTCACCTTGTTTTATCTCCTCCTTAATGGTCTTTCTCGTAGTCTCGCGACAGGGTATCGTTGCAAGGATTGGGTTCTGCTGAAGTCTTCATTTGCATCCAGGTGATATCGCTCCCAGATTTTAATTACATAATGACATGCCTGGTTCGAGGACTGGACAGTGATGGTCGGGTAAAAGCGCCACGGGTTTTTGGTCAAGGATGCCGTTGAGTTTAGATAAACCCCGCTAGTTTCATCACCCACGTTTTGCTCTTCGTCGTAATTCTCCCACTGGTTGGTTCGTCAGGTTTTTGTTGAGAATTTCTGTCCACCATTCTGTTTCGCTCTCTCGTAAGCGAGACAACAGCTACAGAAAAAAAAAAAAGGTGGAAGTAAAAAGCATTGACAGCGGTGATAACATAGTGCATCATCAATCACTGTCGACCTCGCATGCAATCTTTCACGTTGGGAAGAGGCGCGCTATCATGAATATATTTTGTATTCCCGACACGAGAGGGTGAGGGAGGGATGCTGTGAGGCAGGCGACCAGGTGTGTTGAACTCCGTCCCCTCACCTGCCTCACCTACCTCGCCTGCCTCGCTTGCCTCTCCCTACTACAATCATAAGTTCTTTTCCTAGCGTGCAAGAAGTGCATGAATGCTTGAGTAGAAAATAAAAGTTTTGATAAGGCACTTCCTTCGACGTAAACTTTTTCTCCCATGCTTTCAAAAACCACCATATTTCTTAACCAAATTTCGAGCTTAGCCATCTGCGCCACGCCCCTCACAGCCTACACGGCCACTCACTCACACAGGGTTAAAAAGCATCATTTCGAAGCAAAACAAGAGAATCAAAAGGAAGTGGTACTCAGCGCGACAATTGCAGTAACCACAACCTTTCTGTCGACAATTACGGAGGGAAAGTTGTGATCCATGCTAACGAAACACACCACCATAACAACAACAACAACAACAACAACAACAACAACAACAACAACAAACAACTATTACCCTCAGTAAAAGTCCACCCACAACCACCAATATTACCTGGGACTAGCAAACCCTTAACCACTCCCTCATAACACCTTCACTTGCCTTTCCCCATTCCCATCGCCCCTCCCCCTCCCCCCGTCACTCCGTAGCTATCCCCTGGCGGCGATGCGATGAGCGTGAGGTCCGGGGTATGAGGTGGGTATCTGAGGTCATCTTCCATAGTGCACCTCGACTCGGCCACAGACTCAGCCTCCAGGCATCTCCCAGACTTGCCAGATAGCACCACGCACGCCACACCACAACATCACGCCACGCCGCGCCACTCTTGCATCTCCCTCCATCAGCATCCACGGCGCCGCCACACCGCATCACATAATTTAGCCACACCATAGAACTCCAGAACATCACTTAGCTACAATGTACATTTCCACAGCATTAGTTACTTAAGATAATATTCTAAAACGTTTATCTCTCTTAATATTAACTGTTTTCACGGAACACAGTTGATATTTTGGGTTCTTGAGTGCTTCCCTTGTTAATAATCTAGAAGTCTTCATACCTGGAAGTCAAAAAATATATTTAAAATGCCGAAGAAAAAAATTCAACTAGAGCCTTTCGAATGTTATCTGGGTGAGGAAGAGTTTCATCACATCCCTGAAACATCACATGCTGCACACCTCTTCTTTTCGGCACGTGTAGCATCACAACAACATCAACTGGAACAAGAAACAGCTGAGAGGAAACAAACAGCGAGGCAAGTGTGGTGTTGCAAACCTTCATCTCCAAAACAAAGCCGAATAACAACTCAACTTTCCCGGAAACTTCTGAATACAACGTGGACGATCTGAGTCAACAAACAAGTGACGACATTTCAATCGCCTGACCCTTCCCTCTACGTCATCCCAAACCGTCCAATCGGCGAGTAAAGCTTCACCTCCCCTTCGGCACTCGCTATTGGCTGATGGCTGCGTTTATCCTTTATATTTATCCAATCACACCGTTCCTCGCCCCTTGACATTCCCTAGATGAAGCCATTCAGACCAATGTGAGGGTGTGAAGGTGTCTGTCGCTCAACCTTATGTACCTCAATCTCTCTCTCTCTCTCTCTCTCTCTCTCTCTCTCTCTCTCTCTCTCTCTCTCTCTCTCTCTCTCTCTCTCTCTCATATTTTCATCTCTTTTCCCCACCTTTTCCTTAAATTTTTTTTATAATTTCTCCTTTTTCTCACAAATTATGTCTTTGGGTTCTTTCTCTCTCTGATAATCCGTATGTCTGTGATTCTGTGTGTGTGTGTGTGTGTGTGTGTGTGTGTGTGTGTGTGTGTGTGTGTGTGTGTGTGTGTGTGTGTGTGTGTGTGTGTGTGTGTGTGTGTGTGTGTGTGTGTGTGTGTGTGTGTGTGTGTGTGTGTGTGTGTGTGTGTGAGTCTCTCTCTCTCTCTCTCTCTCTCTCTCTCTCTCTCTCTCATACACACACACATCAATATTTTCGCCACATCAGCG
Source organism: Portunus trituberculatus (assembly GCF_017591435.1). Classification (NCBI taxonomy): domain Eukaryota; kingdom Metazoa; phylum Arthropoda; class Malacostraca; order Decapoda; family Portunidae; genus Portunus; species Portunus trituberculatus. The sequence continues at coordinate 5,443,824 of NC_059284.1, forward strand.
GTATCACTCCACAATTCGCACCGCACAGTGTCCACAGCCACACAAAAGCTGATATGCACACGAAACATTTATTTTTCACATTTTCCCTTTGAAAAAAAAAAAAAAATCTGTAACTAAACATCATGAAAGGAAAGGAAGCTAAAAAAACATATTGTGTAAACTAAGCATGATAATTTCTCTCTCTCTCTCTCTCTCTCTCTCTCTCTCTCTCTCTCTCTGCCTGGTTCTGAACACACACACACACACACACACACACACACACACACACACACACACACACACACACACACACACGGACAAATGACCTAGACGTGCAGAGATGAGTCAATAGGATGAAGCCTTTGACCTGGGCCGTCCCTCCATCCCTGTCCTCAATAATATCCATCATTGCCCCAAAGAGAGAGAGAGAGAGAGAGAGAGAGAGAGAGAGAGAGAGAGAGAGAGAGAGAGAGAGAGAGAGAGAGAGAGAGAGAGAGAGAGAGAGAGAGAGAGAGAGAGAGAGAGAGAGAGAGAGAGAGAGAGAGAGAGAGAGAGAGAGAGAGAGAGAGAGAGAGAGAGAGAGAGAGAGAGAGAGAGAGAGAGAGAGAGAGAGAGAGAGAGAGAGAGAGAGAGAGAGAGAGAGAGAGAGAGAGAGAGAGAGAGAGAGTGTTTCGTTATGCACAGTCTATTCCACGCTATGTACTTACTCTGTAACGAACAAAAATACTGGGAACAACAAGACTCGTTATAAATTCCTTCCCTAGTTAGTAAACGTCAATGTCATGTAGAAAACGTATGAATTATTTAAATACAATTTGCGCCGCGTAAAAGGGGACTCATAAAACTCAATAATTATCATCCAACATACTTTTTTTTTTCCAACACGCTTTTTGAAGCTGAAAAAAAAAAATAGTCCAATGCAGATTATTCAATGTAAACGTGTATTCATTTATTTGTCTTTTTTCACCATTATTATAACACCAGAGGAAACACGCGAAAGTAACATGTAAACATCCCAAACTGTTCATTTATAGACGTTGATTCAGTGGCGGCGTGTGCCTTGTGCTCGTAAGAAGCGTCTCGTTCATGGTGATGGGTCGTTTTGTCGCCTTACTGCCGCTATAGAAGACGCTTCCTCCATCCTAAGCACCCTTGCGAGTGGCCATAGCACGGGACTTGAGTTGGCCGCGGCAGAAACACTGAGTATAGAAGAGACAGGTGAGATGAAGTGAGGTGCTGCAGCTAATGAGCTGTGACCTATGTGGCTAGAGCAAAGTAATGTGCATGTGACGCTACGGAATATGAAGGGATTAAGACAGGAAGTGATGTACAGTAACCAGATAAGTCTTATTAGGTAGGGAAGACAGTTTATCAGAATAGATGAGTGTGCAGGAGAGGCGAGAGAGCGAAAGGAGGGAGAATATCCAGATGTGAGAGGTTAGCAAGGAAAGGAAGGAGTTGAGAGGGAGTGTGTAAGGCTTAAATAGAGTGCGGAAGGGATGATAAGGTTTGTGATTGGAAGTAAAGGAGGTGTGAAGACAAGTGAGGTAAGGGATGGAAGGCAGACCATGAGGTAAAATGAAGAGCGATTGTATAATATGAAGAACAGAAGGTAGAGCTCATGATAGAAAATTAAGCGATGTGTACTTGGAGGTGAAATGAGGAAGGGACGATATGACTTATGAAAATGTGAGATGACTGTGTTGGAAGAAAAGGAAGGTATGGTGGGTCTTGTGATGGAGAAGTGAAGGATAATCATTTTGAAAACGTGAGTGAAATGTTAGGTGACGCAGGGAAGGTAAGGATGTCTGGCCTGTGCTGCAGTGCGAAGTGAATGACACATAACAAATAACATCATGATAATCTTTGCATGTCAAGTCCACGAAAATCTCATCACCAATACTCAAAACTTACTTAACCCTCCTTCCAGCCTCTATCCTCACAGCCACCACATCCGCCTCTTCTTCCTCCACTACCGACATCCCGTAATTCTGACAAATGCACAGCTTTGGGTACGAACCTTTTGCTTGGTCTCACGAGGCACCGAGACCACGCTTCGAACATCGTCAAAACTCGAGGCCACGTAATCTCAGTCATGGCTCACGCTTGTCTGCAGGGCGAGGTAACTTTATCAACTTCACTGCAACTTGACGAAGAGAAGGAAGCGGTCACAGCAAGAATCACTCCTTCTTTGAACGTGCGAGTAATTGTCTATTAGTAAAGTAAGGGTCTAATATAATATTGTTCTGTCTATATTAGAATCTTGTGGTATTTTGGAAAGACTGAACTACGTAATATTTATAATTTTGTGTCTTTAAATATTTTATGCTTTACTAATCAATGAATACAGTGACTCTAAAACCTACAAAAATAGTAAACGTCTTTCGTTATACAATATTTATTTCAAACTGTCAAATTTATGAATTTCTTGTATTTCAAGAAAAAAAAAATTGTTTCCTACTAACCAGCACCAATATCTTTCATTTCCCTCGAGTCTGAAACCTTCAAAGCATCACACTATGTACACTGTAAGAAAGCAAAAAGATACAACTGAGTCCTGAGATATTCAAATCAAGTTATGACAGCCAGACAGAAGACAAAGGAAGCACGTGCTGGCAATTACTGTGAGATAAGGCGTTGTGCAGGATGGTTTCTTAGACGGATTTAGGATATGAAAATAATCCGGTTAAAAAATATTTAGCTGAGAAAGAGGAGGAGGAGGAGGAAGAGGAAGGAGTAAGATAGATATAAGTCCAAGAGATATGAGGTCACATCAACAGTAAATGCCGCCACAGACACTATCTCGATGGAGAAGACGAGGCGCTGTCATAAAAGCAAACAAACAAAAAAACGATTTGAATGTTTTTTTGCATTCTTTCTTTCTTTTCTCTCTCTTTAGGTCAACAGCCTTCCTTTCCGCTCTCTGCTTTCATATTCTCCCTGTTTTTCGCTTTTCTCAGCTCTCTTGGTTTTCATAATTTTTTTCTCATTCTGTCTGCATCCCTGTCTATCGCTGTCTTTTCCTTTATCTTAATGAAACAAAACATCAACTATAGCGTTTTACACACCTTGGAGATAACATGTAACACTCAAAGATATATTTATTACACATAAACGCAAAATAATGAAACAAAATACATAGATAAATAAAATTATCTCTCTCTCTCTCTCTCTCTCTCTCTCTCTTATCAAGGTGCAAAAGGAGGGCAGTCAGCACGAAACCCATAATCTTTCTACTAATGTAGTCAATGAGAAGGAATCTTGTCTGCAGGTACAGAGAAGACGGAACGATTATGTGAAATTAGTCAGATATAGAAAATTACTCAAGATTAATTCCCTTTATAAATCAACCTGCTTGTTTCTTGATCAGTTCATCCGAGTTGAAGGAGTCACCAAGTCCCTCTAATCTGCGTAAAACTTCCTATTCAGTGTTCGTCCAAGTTAATTTCAGTCTGACAGTTCGGGTAACTCACGTCGTTAGTGTGTCCAGTGCTCCGTGTGCCTTGAAATCGTCATTACATGGAGTCAACACACAAACACCTATTAATTCTCTCTCAGCTCTCAATTCCCTCTCTCTTTCTCTCCCCCGTCATCATCTTGCTTGCCCATCACGGCTCACACTCGCGCCCCAAACTAACCTGTAAAACTGCTCCCCAACTTTGCCAACTCACCACCATCAGGGTCCCTGTTAAGCTCCCGAGCCCCGCCTCACACATTAATCCCATCCCCCGGAGGCTGCGAGGCGCGGGAAGGGACGGGAAGCATCTAGCTCTTCCAGAACACAACTTTCACGAGAGAAGCGAAGGAAACTAAGTAGTCATTTCTAAATCCACTGGCAGATGCATTTAACATGAAGATCAGACCACGCCAGCTGCTTTTACGATGGGTAATGTTGGATTTTATTATATATTTTCTTATATTTCAGAAAAAAAAAATGAATATTTTAAGTGAGATTAGGTAGGTAATTCAACTTAACTCAACCATATCCAAGTTTTTTCTTTTTATCTTTAAGCAAAAGAGAAGACCGTTACGGACTTGTGCTCTGAAAACCAAATACAAGTCAGAGTTATGACATGCCACCAAGACACGGAAACAAGGACAGCCACACAGAACTTGTGTTTACATCCTGTAGGAATGAACACACTTCATGTAATACAAAGCACACCTGCATCCCTCACCTGAGCTTAATATTATGTGAAGACCCGAAACCCGGAGTGGAGGGAGCGTCTGAGCCGTCCATTATTCCAGGAGCCTTGCATGCATTTTCATTTCATGACGTTTCCCGGCTAGCAGTGTCGCAGGCAGCCGCTATATAAACACCATTTGCACGGAAAGCAAGGTCGCCCAAGAGGTCTGAGTACGAAAAATACACGTCCGTAATTGCCAATCCCATTTGAAAAAGTTAAACACGAGTGAAAAGTTAAATTCCACAACGTTGGAGGTGTCTTCAAACTCTCGTGTTTAAAGTCGTGAGAATTCTGCTGATAAAAAAAAACAAACTTTAACTCTTTTTTGCTCGAGTTGGATGATAATTGACGTATTGGTGAAGCGAGATATCTGTTTAGAGAGATGTGATATGTGAACCCGGCGACCTCACTCTTTGGTCTTCACATGAAAGGAAACACATGCCAGCTATGTTTGTGTGTGTGTATGTGTGTGTGTGTGTGTGTGTGTGTGTGTGTGTGTGTGTGTGTGTGTGTGTGTGTGTGTGTGTGTGTGTGTGTGTGTGTGTGTGTGTGTGTGTGTGTGTAGCCTTTGCTCCCTCCTTCCCTCCTGCCGTGCACAAAATACCTCCATCTCTCTCCCGCCCAAACTCGGTCATTGATAAACCATCAATAAGATTAAAACACCGGAACTCCGCCCTCTCCCAGCAAGACCCAAGGGACCAAAGTCGCAAAACACACACAAACACACACACACACACACACACACACACACACACACACACACACACACACACACACACAGGAGAGAGAGAGAGAGAGAGAGAGAGAGAGAGAGAGAGAGAGAGAGAGAGAGAGAGAGAGAGAGAGAGAGAGAGAGAGAGAGAGAGAGAGAGAGAGAGAGAGAGAACCGTAACTTTTTTTGCTTCCGACGAGTGTTGTAGAGAAATAGCTCTTCGATCCTGTCCCTTGAAATACCTGGATGAAATGGTTATAAAGTCCTTCCACTGCCTGACTTTTTTTTTACATTTTACGTTCTCTTACCTTTACTTTATTCTATATTAACCCTTCGGAAAATCAAGACTGTTGCAGTAACTCTTTAGAAATTAATTATGAGGTATTACTATTATTTTTTTCTCATTTGCGGTTTTCTTTCAATGTACGGCTATATAAGAACTAATAGAGACATTAAGCACACTCCTTATAATTTTTAGCATGTAGGAGTGAAGTAAATTTCTTGTAAAACATAAAATGAGAAAAAAAATAGACAAAAAAGAATAACGACTTTCTATATGAAGCGTGTGTCTAAAAATAAGAGGAAAGGTGCGTGTAGGAAAAAGAAAACAAGGAAGAATATGCCAGAAAAAGCTGGGAGAGTATAAGTAAAAGATAAATCCCTGACGTTTTTCTGGTCAACACGTCGGTCTGCGTATCGACACCGCTGGAACTTAAAACAAACAAAACAAACTAACGCTGGGGAGGAAAAAATATAGAGAGAGACGTGAAGCGAAAGTAAAGAATTTTGGGAAGTAAAAGTGCAAAGTGCGTAGCGGAGAGTAGAGATCACAATGGAAATACAAAACCTAAAGTAACTGTTTTATCTTATGGGTTATAACAAAAATACAAAAAATAACTTGCTACATCAACCTCACTAAAATCAAAAGTAACATATTTCCCCCAACTAAAGAAAAAAAAAAGGATACAACAAATTCGAATACAAAAATTTAAAACCTTTTGGAATGTTGGAAAAATCTACATAGCTTCCAGTGCCTGACACGAAAGAAATCTGAAACAAAGGAGGATTGGAGAGGATCTTTCTGTGCTTCAGGACCTTATTTTATTGGTCGTACAGCTAAATTACAAATCACAAGTGTGGGCTATACTGTCCTGCGGCGCCTGCCATCCTTCATCTCGGCAGCACGAAGAATTGAGTTTTCTGTCACTTTTCAGGCAGTAGGGAATTGTAAGTGATTTAGGACGGTGCTGTCTCTCTCACTTTATTTCTGCTCTGTGCCACCTTTAAATGGGACTCGTGGTTGCCTTTGTTCCTATCTGTGCTTCACTATTATCTATCCTTTACGCTCTCTCTCTCTCTCTCTCTCTCTCTCTCTCTCTCTCTCTCTCTCTCTCTCTCTCTCTCTCTCTCTGCATATTGTTTCAACACATTTTCGCTCTCATTATTTTCATCCATTCTTTCTTTTCTTTCACATTGCGATACGCCAGTGAATATGATTCCTCCACACACATTTGGAAAAAAATAGTAATGGAATATAAATTTTATCGCGAAACATTCTCTCTCTCTCTCTCTCTCTCTCTCTCTCTCTCTCTCTCTCTCTCTCTCTCTCTCTCTCTCTCTCTCTTATAACAGCATATTTTTTCCTCCGTTCGTTCCCTCACTCACTGCTCACTACATTTTTACACACCATATTCACATGAAGAGAGTCTTTTCTACACGCCTCAATAACTAAATTGACAGATCATATCAAAGTGCGTTTTTTTTTCAATGCTGTTTTTCACCTTTCCATTATAACCGCAGCAGTTCACTTTTAATCATGCCTCCCCATTTTTCTTATAATCATCGGGAGTATTTTTTCTTCTCTGTTTTCATTTTACTGTTATCTCGGTGCTATCCCAACCTGTCATTCCCTGTCTCTTTTTCTTTCTCTCTCTCTCTCAGTCTCTCTTTTCCCATCCCCAGCAGACAATTCGTCAGGGCAAAACACCTTCAGTATTTTTACTGCACATCTTTCTCGATCGTAAAGACACGTCACAAACAAGTATACCTTGCAGGACAACCAGGAAAGATCGTACAGGTTGCGTCAGGTCATCCATTATGTTAAAAAAAAAATCCTATCAATCCTCCTCATGCTCCTCTCTATACTTCTTCCTTATCTTCTTTCCTATTTTCCTCTTTAGAAAAAAAACGTCAATAAACCGAACTTTTTTATACCGTCCCTCTTCATAAGATACTCGTTCCAATGATATACTACCGGAGGATGGGACGTAAGGAGGTGGATTAAATGACTCTAGGGATATCTTAGAGGCGAGATGCGTCTATTCCGAAGTACCAGCCGTTACCCGAGTACTAATGAGCAGGTGTGACTAGCAGGATGATCACCTGAGAAACATGATTAAAGGTTTCGTGCAGCGCTGTCTGAGTTACGGGCCCAATAAAGGAGGCGGGTTGAGGTGGGTAGGTGAGTATTAATATGAAACCGATGATGATGAAAGAGCGAGTAATGGAGTAATGATAACGTGTGTGCTGGCGAACATAGAGAGGAAGAGAGTTAGCAGTAGCATTAACAGCGAGAGATAAGAGGATGAGAGACTAAATATTGGTGTAAAATGCATTGCAATCGTCCCCTTTAAGTTGCGATTATTGCGATGTGGGTGATGGGAATGTATAAAGCATTGAATTCCTTAGCAATCTCAATTCATTAACCAGATTTTATACTTTTGAACTTGGTAATTGCTTTTCTCCCAAAGATTAATAGTTTTTCGAAGAGCTCTAAGAATTCTTTTTTCATCGATTAAAGGAGAAAAGTAGCAGTGATTTCTCGTAAGGTTGAGCTAAAAAGAAAATAAATAAGGAAGAGGATCAACTTCTTATCGTCAAACTTTTAATAAACAGTAATAATGAATGGAGAGAGAGAGAGAGAGAGAGAGAGAGAGAGAGAGAGAGAGAGAGAGAGAGAGAGAGAGAGAGAGAGAGAGAGAGAGAGAGAGAGAGAGAGAGAGAGAGAGAGAGAGAGAGAGAGAGAGAGAGAGAGAGAGAGAGAGAGAGAGAGAGAGAGAGAACGTGTTTGAAAATTATTAATAACCTCTCTGTAACGCAACTCATCACCACCATTTCACAAGCCCTTCACTTCCACGCAACTTCTGCACTCATCTCACCACTCAGGCCACTCCACGCCGCTCTCGTCCACTCCGCCTGACACCCCGTCCCTTCAGTGCCCTTCAAAGCCACTCTCCCCACCACGCTGCGCCCACTCATCCTCGCTACTCGACTTCTAACATCCCCCCCGCTCCTCTATTACTCTCCTCTAACTCCCTGAGACCGCACCGCCTCCCCAGACACCCATCTCACTCCCCTCCATCAATATTTACACACCTCATCGCGTAATGGAAGAAGAAAATCGACGAGAATGTTGGAAAAAAAATAAATGGGAATAGTACCACGTTCCTCTCACTCAACCTGTCACAGCACCTCTCTCTCTCTCTCTCTCTCTCTCTCTCTCTCTCTCTCTCTCTCTCTCTCTTCCCTCATTCTCCCTCACCCCACGGGACGCCACCCAGGCAAAACTAGTTAAGAATCTGGAGTATATCACAGCCTCTACGGGAGCTTCTTGGCGTTGCAGGAGGGTGGTAGGACCGTAGCGAGGTCCCTGCGGAAGCATCAGCTGTCCTTGTTCCCTTGTCGCGCCTGCAGCGGCATCTTCTGCTGCACAACGCGCCTGGGAACACTCACTCTTACCAGGGGATGGAGGTCTCATGCACGTCGCTGCCAGTACAAGCGCCACCCCAAGACTCTTCCTTAAGGGTCACCCAGCCATTGTCTTAAAAGCGATTGTCGTTCTTGTAGGTGCGAGAAGTGTAGCTCCCTCTTGGCGTGTCGGTAGGATGTTATCAGCAAGAAATACTGTCTAACTAGGTGTCCTGTCGAGTGCAGGAGGAGGTGTGGCCGCTGCTTTACGAATTCATAGCCAAGGTGGGCTGATACAGAATTTCTTCGTGTTACCTCCAAGACTCCTTCTCCAGAAGACGTGCTGAAGATGAAGTCATAACGCGGCAAGTGGGTTAAGGCCCCGCCACCTGCACCGGGCCGCAGCGGGAGGCAGAGAGTGCGAAACAGCGAAAAAGGTGAGCACGCGTCACGATCCCGGATGTGGAAAAACTGAAGGAAAAGGCATATATTAAGCTAACTTAGGAGGGGGAAAGAAAAAGGAGCGCATCACACATCGCGGGGAGAGAAGAGGCTGATGCACTTGGAAGACACGAAAGAAAATGTGGGAATCATGCTTGACGGAAGAGAGAAGATGATGAACGTCGCGCTGCGTGAGGGAGAAAAAGAGAATTGGAGCATTGTGTTAACGTGAGGGAGAGCTGGGAGGGAAGAAGATGCCACGCTCACCTGTGCAGGAGAAAGGAGAAACGAGAGATAACATTCCACTTCATGATGAGAGAAAGAGAAAAAAAAATATTAATGTTGTTCACACCTGATACTTCCTCTTAATATCATGACAATGCATTTCCTCTCAGTAAGCGATGACACTTTTTATTCAGCGCAAAAGAGGATCACCAATCACTCGTGGTAATCATTGCACGGAGAATATAAAACTTTCGTCCGACTCCGTAGCACGATTATTACAAGTCTATTTTCAAGCATTGTATGACCAAAAAGATAAACAGCAAGAACAAAAAGCCTTACTAGAGAGAAGAGAACCAAGACAGCATTGGGGAGCGCAAGTCTTGTTATCGGAGACTTCCCAAGTATTGCATGCTTACAGTTCTTTGGCGGTGGGAGGAGGAAAAAGCGAGGGTAAGAGGGGGGGGGCGAGTGAGAGGGTGAGGGATAGAAAGAGAAAGAGGAAGAGGGAGAGAGAGAACTAGCGGCTCATAATTCATCTCCCGCTGCGACACAGTATCGAGGAGTCTCTTAGATGTCAATAAGCACATCTCATCCATTCCCTCCCTCCCTTTTTTTTCTACAGTGTTTTGTGATCAAGGGCGCGCTCTCCCTCTCTCCCTCTCTCTCTCCCTCTCTCTCGCCGATCAAGTAGAGCTTCATATTTACGCCCGGGACCTCTCGATACCAGAGTGACAACTTGAGGAAGGCGACGACACACCACGGTATCGGAAAAGAGCCGTCAAAATATACCGTTTGCCACAGCCTATTTTTCCGCCAATAAAACTGGTGGCCTGTGAGATTCCGGAAAGGTGATACTGGGAAAGTGCTGTGTGTGTGTGTGTGTGTGTGTGTGTGTGTGTGTGTGTGTGTGTGTGTGTGTGTGTGTGTGTGTTGCGTTTCTCTATTTTTTTATGATACCCTTTTGAATCATATTCTTGAAAATGGTAGTAGTAGTAGTAGTAGTAGTAGTAGTAGTAGTAGTAGTAGTAGTAGTAGTAGTAGTAGTAGTAGTAGTAGTAGTAGTAGTAGTAGTAGTAGTAGTAGTAGTAGTGTAGTTGTGGTTGGGGTGACCTAGTGGAGTAATTGACGCATCAATAAACATGGTGGTGAGTAGTAGTAGTAGTAGTAGTAGGAGTAGTAGTAGTAGTAGTAGTAATGGTTATGGTGGTAATGGTGGTGGTGGTGGTGATAGTGGTAGCGGTAGTCATGGTGGTGGTGGAAGTAACATTATAACAATAAGTATAAAAACATCAATAACAAAAATAAATACTACTACTACTACTACTACTACTACTACTACTACTACTACTACTACTACTACTACTACTACTACTACTACTACTACTACTACTACTACTACTACTAGTAGTAGTAAAAATAACAATAATAATAATAATAATAATAATAATAATAATAACAACAATAGTAAAATAATAATAATAAAAATAACAATAACAACAACAACAACAACAATAATAATAATAATAATAATAATAATAATAATAATAATAACAGCAACAGCACCAAAAAATAACAATATGAAGGTGGCTTGGTGGCGCGATGGTTCAGGTGTGTGTGAGGGTGAGAGACGCTGCTGAGCCACAAGATCGACACCCTCCAGCCTTCCTGATCCCTCACTTGCCGCTCCCATCCCTCTCCTGCCTCCTTTAGTCCTCCCTATCCCTCCGCTCTCCCTCCTACGCCTCCTTAATGCCCTCAAACCCACCACGTCTCGCCTGAACCTTCCTCATCCCTCCCTACTTCCATTTCATAACTTTATTTATATATATATTTTTTTCCCTCTAGTGAGTCATATATATTAATTTATTTACGTGTTATTTTATCTATAGTAATTTATTCCAGCACTTCACTTATTTTGATGTTTCAGGTAAATGTAACAGAAAATATGTTGAAGTGTGTGTGTGTGTGTGTGTGTGTGTGTGTGTGTGTGTAAATAAGCATCCCCCGCTCTCCAACACATGCACACACAACATTATCGCTTCCATATAATTAGCAGTACTCATTCAGTATCATACTTTCCCACTTTGATATATATTTTTCCCCAGAAGTCTATCACGTACTAAAAGCGGACAAATCTGGTTCTCCCAATAAAATAAAAAAATATTAAAAAAAAAAACTTGAAAAAAAGTGCAGAAATTTTATTATTACGTTCATTAATATTTCAGGTTGAGAGGAGAGTGATCAAGAAGTTGTGATCAAAATGTGAACGTCAGGAGATATGAAGTCGTGAGGACAAGCGAGTCATAGGTGCGCTAAAATATATCACTCCAACACCTCATTCATTAAGCCTTGTTTACCTGGCGCATTTCAAGGATTACAACACTGGAAAATAATAAAATCGCACAACATTCATTAAAAATAACATACGAAGAGACACAAAAAACAATAACATAATGAAATGAGTGTGTGTGTTATTCACCACGGTCGTCTGCTGGTCACCCAGCTCAGAGCTCGTAGTGACCGATCATTAGGTAAGACTGAGACCACAACACACTCCACACACCGGTAAAGAAGGCCACAACCCTCCAGTTACTTCGCGTACCTATTTACTGCTAGGTGAACAGGGGCCACACATTAAAAGGCTTGCCCATTTGCCTCGCCGCTTTCCGGGACTCGAACCTGGATCCTCTCGATTGTGAGTCGAGCGTGCTAACCACTACACTACGTGGTGTGTGTGTGGGGGGGGGCGGGTTTCGTACTGCCCATTTAAATGTCTCGTGGCAAGACAATCCTATTATACTTGTCTATTACTTACTGTCTTACTTGTTATCACCACTAATTACTCCCTGCAAGGTGTGTTTGAATATGTGCAGAGTAAGGGGAATAAAAGGGAAGGAGGAGGAGGAGGAGGAGGAGGAAGAGGAGGGGGAGGAACAAGAGGAGGGTTGCGGTAATATCATGGCGTGTTGGTGAACAATAGAAGCGGACGAGTTAATAGCAACAGGGAACAACAGATCCTTTCTATTCCCTCCATTTCCTCCTATACCTCATCTCTCCTTCTTTTTCTCCCTATCCCATTCATCCCCGTTCCTCCTCACCCACCCCTCACACCCTTGACGCACTCGAAACCTTCTGTAAGCCTCTCACGCCTCCTCTTGTTCCTCTCCACGCAGTCTCCACCCTCTCCGCACCCTCCCCATTATATCCCTGTCATCAGCCGGGATCTATAGGGTAAACACAATTGACTTAGTGCGCACCGAAGCCGCCTGTCACTCGCCCAGGTGCTTTGAACATCAGCAAGTTCCCCGGGTTGAGAGTTAGCGCAGGTCATGTCGGCTGTTTGCTGGTGCGGGAGAAGTATTGGTTCAGGTCTTGCTAACTTTACCCTAAGCTGGTTTAGTTCTAAGTTGAGCTAAATGGCGCCGGACTAACTTACGCTGTCTCGCATGAGTTGCTCTATACATTGGTCCGGCCTCCTTGCCTTCGTGGTTTGCTAATTGTGTTGGGCTAGGTCGAGTTGGGTTGCGATGGGTTGGGTTAAGTTAATTTAGGTTTGATTTATTTTGGTTTAGTTTGGTTTGGATTGGCTTGCTTTGGCTTGGCTTGGCTTTTTTAATGGAAGAGAAAAACTTGCCAAGAGCAACAAAATATAAAAAAAATATAAGGCCCACTTGAATGCAAACTCCCTAAAAGAATGGCAAAGAATTAGCAGAAAGTCTGAGATGAATGTCTTGCAATCTCCCTCTTTTAAAAGAAAACAAGTCGTAGGAAGATGGAAATACAGAAGCAGGCAGGGAGTTCCAGAGTTTACGAGAGAAAGGTATGAATGATTGAGAATGAGGATACTGGTTAAAGGAAAGAATGAATGATTGGTTAGAATAGATTAGGTTAGTCTACATTTGGTCTGCTTTCGTTGTGTTAGGTTAAAGTGAGGTGGAGTGAATTTGTGGTGGCTTGAATTAATTTAATAAAAAGAACTGATAGCGTTTTTTTTATTTCAGTTTTAATGAACATCCCATTACGTGACCAAAGAGAAGGTAATCAGGTGAATGTCTTAATAAACCGGTATATCTATCTCATCTCGTTTAGCTGTAGGATGCGCCCACGCTAAGTGGGTTAACGGGTTAATAGGATATTCAGGATGGTGTTTTTTGGCTTAGTTCCCAGAGACGTACAATGATGCGTCCAGATACAATTTAAACAACCAAAATCAATCTTGCAACCATACACACTAATGAGTATGAGAAAATAATTTTATTAGTTCATTCATTAACAATTGTGCAGAAAACATTGGTAAGGGAAGGAAAACTCGTGTCTTAATACTGAAAACCAAACTCGCCTCTTATTTTTCTCACTTTCTTGCTCCTCTTCCTGCTTCTCCTACTTCTTATCTTCCTTATCCTCCTCCTTCTCCTTCTTCTGCTCTTCCTGAGGAGAAATCCTATTTAGCTGGTTTTCATGAGACTCAAGTGGATTAGAATTATTTGGCAATCAGTTAATGGCCTTAAATTAGAGGCTCAGGAGAAGGAGGAAGTGAAGGAGGAAGAAATGAAGGGAGAAGAGGAGAAAGATGAAGGAGGAAAGAAGGGAAGGAAGGAGAGAAGGGAAGGAGGGAAGAAACTTAGGTGTGAGGTAGTAAGGACAAGGTTAGTGATGTGTGAAGGTAATGGAGGTAGTGGAGTTATTAACGAAACTCTCACTCTCTCTCTCTCTCTCTCTCTCTCTGTGTGTGTGTGTGTGTGTGTGTGTGTGTGTGTGTGTGTGTGTGTGTGTGTGTGTGTGTGTGTGTGTGTGTGTGTGTGTGTGTGTGTGTGTGTGTGTGTGTGTGTGTGTGTGTGTTTGTGTGTGTGCCTATTATTTAACTATCACATATTTTCCCTCCTAGCTCTTGCCCTAAACTTCCTTAAACTTCCCTTGTAAGTTATTTCTTTCAGCCTTTACAAATCTTTCCCCAAACTTAAACTCGTCATATTTCCTTACTCTCGCTTCCTTGTCTCTCTCCCTCTCTCCTTCCCTCTCTCTCCTTCCCTCTCGCTCTCACCTGCTCCCCCTTCCCACTTTGCTCGTTACCACCCTCAAATCAATAACAGGAACAGTAATACCGATACACGAGGAAATCCGATAAGCAGGCAAAGTAGTGTCGAGGAAACCATTTTTTGGCCTTATTTAATGCGATATTCTTTCCCATTACGACATAAAAACAGATAGATGTGAAGGGATGATTGTCAGACTTAATGCAAGGTGGGAGGAAGAGGTGCTGTGGCGAAAGGAAAGGAGGAAGAAAAGGAGAAGGAAGAAGAGGAAGAAGAAGAGGGAAGAGTTATGTGAAGTTAATGTTAAAGATGTCAAGTTATTTCTTTCAAGTTATGTTATTTTCTCCTTTGATTTTATTATGATAGGCGTTAACAAGGATGAGGAGGAGGAGGAGGAGAAGGGTGAAGAGGAAGAAGAGGAGGATGAAGAGGAAGAAGGAGAGAAGGAGGAGGAAAAGGAGGAGGAAAATCACACAACAACAAATCTTAAGTTGCTGTTGAGGAACTATTTCCAAATAACAGAAGGCTTCTCTCCACTCAACGCACGCAAGGGAAGATAAGGAGGAGGAGGAGGAGGAGGAGGAGGAGGAGGAGGAGGAAGAGGAGGAGAAAGTGGAAAGAAAAGAAGAAAATAAACACACATATTGCATTCCGCTGACTTCGTATACAGAAGCTAATTTAATCTTTTATTCATCCGTTCATCTTTAAAATGATACCAACAAAAGTCAGTAAAAAGATTGAAGGCTATTTGATTTTAATGCAATATGACCTTTTTTTCCTCTTCGTCATCTCATATGTGGGTTATAAAACAGTCAAATCATTACAGAATTCTTCCATTTCGGGGATAGGGAAAAAAGTTGAAATTAATATAAAGTTTTCATAATATTCTAACGGAGCGTAATATTTGCTTATTTTTTGTGGCCTTTTCAAAGACACCTCATTGGCCGAATTTTGCATTGGTTTAATGGTTAATATAGCTTGTTGGCATTTATTTATTGTATCATTAACGCTGCTCACTTGTCAACATTCTACGCAGTGATACAAGGAATATTAAACCTATATTTTGAACCGAATGTGATACAACTGCAACTGCATCAGCACTAAAAAACAAACTATAACTACTAGCACTACCACCACCACCACCACCACCAACACAAGTACTAACGCTTGGAATCGAGAAACAAAAAATGTCAGCGTTCAACAATAAAGATCGAATTATTTTCAAGGAAGCAGAGATGCGGGTTGGGCATGAGGTCTTGAGGAGACAAAGGGGAACACCGAGGCTCACTAGAGAGGGAGGGATAGACCACCCTTATGGCTTCTAGGATAACATCAACCTTTACCCTGATACCTGAGAAGGGACCTGTGTGTGTGTGTGTGTGTGTGTGTGTGTGTGTGTGTGTGTGTGTGTGTGTGTGTGTGTGTGTGTGTGTGTGTGTAAAGAATTGAAAGCTTTTAGATACTCCCTACGTAGTTTCCTGCTCGCTTACGCTTGCACACACACACACACACACACACACACACACACACACACACACCAGACTCGTACCGACGCGTGGAAGATCAATAACTAATTACCTGAGAAAACATTCCACTTAGACCTCTCCTCTCTCTCTCTCTCTCTCTCTCTCTCTCTCTCTCTCTCTCTCTCTCTCTCTCTCTCTCTCTCTCTCTCTCTCTCTCTCTCTCTCTCTCTCTCTCTCTCTCTCTCTCTCTCTCTCTCTCTCTCTCTCTCTTAAACCAATTTTTTTTTCCAGGTGTTGAGTCAATAAGGGACAAGAAGAAGTTGTCCGGAAAGAAAAGACTCTCAAAGTAAGCAAAAGGAACATGGAAGTAAAACATTTTCCAATAGATAAACACTGTAAAGGATTCTCTCACGTTATTTGTTCATTATTTGTCTTGATGGCCTAGTGCTAGGTAGGCGCAGGGACCTGATGGTGACACCTTAATTAGGGCTTATCAACTAAATCATAAGGAGGAAAAATGAAAAAGTTAGACAAAATAGACTTCTAAATAGATTTCTTCATTTGAGAATGGAACTATGGGCATTAAAATTTATAGGAAAGTTATTTGACGATGAGATAAAGATGGAGGATTTTATTTTGTTATGCGGTGATGCAATATGAAGTTCTGGTTATGAAATTAGGGTATATAATAAATCCACCTCAACTTATATATATATATATATATATATATATATATATATATATATATATATATATATATATATATATATATATATATATATATATATATATATATATATATATATATATATATATATATATATATATATATATATATATATATATATATATATATATATATATATATATATATATATATATATATATATATATATATATATATATATATATATATATATATATATATATATATATATATATATATATATATATATATATATATATATATATATATATATATATATATATATATATATATATATATATATATATATATATATATATATAATATATATTCTCAAGTATTAAATAACAAGTGTTTTTTTTTCTACATGCAATGATTTAATGTGTAATTTACATATGCAATGGGAGGATTACTAGATACACTTCACATGGCATAAATACTGTAATATTTTGATGTGTAATGATGTAATGTGCATTTTAGTTATGACATCAGGGGAAATTTTGATACGGGTCACGCAGAAGTACTTTTATTCTATATCACAATTGTCATCAAAAAATAATAATCATAATGATGATGATGATAATAATAATAATAGTAATGGAAATAATAATAATGATAAAAATAATAATAATAATAATAATAATAATAATAATAATAATAATAATAATAATAATAATAATAATAATAATAATAATAATAATAATAATAATAATAATAATAATGATAACATATTACCTGTGTGAAGGTGCGACACGGCGAGAACTTTCGAAACAAAAAATACTGAAAGATGGACTCAAGGCCACGTTATCAATTAATGTATCGGAGGTAAGAAACATTCCCGCTGGTGTCTTTTGCAGCAGGGCCGCCGCTGCACCGCCCTATGAAGGCTTAAAGGGTAATATGCACCACATTATTTTTCCCACGCTCGACACCTGATAAAGAGCAAGCCCTCGCTCAGGTGTGGCCGCGGCGTCTGATAAGGTGACGATAGGTGACAGACGCTAGTTGCGAACATTCACTACCTTTTAGATAATGTTTCCGCCCTCCACCAGTAATAGTAAAAATGGTAATAATAATAATAATAATAATAATAATAATAATAATAATAATAATAATAATAATAACAATAATAGTAGTAGTAGTAGTAGTAGTTGTAAAAGTAGTAGTAGTAGCAGTAATAGTAGTAGTAGTAGTAGTAGTAGTAGTAGTAGTAGTAGTAGTAGTAGTAGTAGTAGTAGCAGAAGAAATAGCAGTAATAATGATGATAATAATAACAATAATAATAATAATAATAACAACAACAAAACAACAGGAACAATAATAGTGATAGTAATAGTAATAAAAAATCACAATAATAAGAACAATAACAGTAATAACAACAATAATGATGATGATAATAATAATAATAATAATAATAATAATAATAATAATAATAATAATAATAATAATGACAATAATGATAATAATAATAATAATAATAATAATAATAATAATAATAATAATAATAATAATAATAATAATAATAATAACAGCCATGTAGGCCAGCAATAACGAAAAAAAGAATGACTGTGCTGGAGACTTTATTACAACTATGTCAAATATTGGGCAATGTTAGGTAAGTGTGGCATCATCCCACACGGTAAAAACAGTCAGGCAGGTGACATCAAAAGATTTCACCTTACCTTCTTTTCTTAATACTAAGATAAAAGCTCATTTGGTAGAGCGGACTCCGTTTCGTGGAAGAAAACCAACTTTCATTGTCATGTAAATTAAACCAAATAGAAAGAAGGGCATAACGAAGAGAATTATTATTTTTGTAGGTGTGCAAAGGCAAATTTAATTCTAGTTTTTATCTTTATTTTTCCACCTTTCTTCCCACTTTCTTTTTCTGTTTTTATCTTTATAATGCTTTGGTGGCATCTTTTCCCAGAAGCTGTAATGCGTCAGTTCAGTGATGTGAGTGTGTGGCGAAATGAAACTCGTCGGTAAAGAATATCCTCAGAATGAACACAAATATTCCATGTTTTTCAAAGGTATTCTTGTATACGCGCGTGTGGGCGAGCGCACACACACACACACACAGACGGAAGGTAGGAAGTTTCAGAGAAGCAGCAAAAGGACAAACAAGAAGAGGAGGAGGATTACCGAAGACAGACAAGAGAAAATCTGGTAAAAACAAACAGATAAACACAAAATTGGAGGAACAAAGTGAACAAATATATAGAATGAAAAGAATGGAATCTGATAAAAGATGATGACAAAGAGAACTTAGAAAAAAGATCAGATCAAGAAAGGAAGAAGGAGGACGAGGAGGAGACAAAGATGACAAAGATGATAAAGAAAACGAAGGAGGAGGAAGAGGAGAGCGAGAAGGAGGTAGGAGTCAGGAAACACCATCCCATAACACCTAACCACAAAGGAGGCAAGTGAAAGACTCAAAAATAAGGCAGCAACAATATTAAAGTTGACTCACAAGTTGGGAGAAAAGTGCGCAATATAAAGAAACCGTGAGAGAGGAACCCCCAGCGAGGCGATATGAAGTTGAAAATGATATATTACAGAAGTTTTGAGATGTTATGAGTTCGGTGAAGCAGCTTAGGAAGGCTTGCCGAGCTGGATGGGGCGGATGGGATGCTGCAAGGGAGTAGTGATGTAAAAAAGAAGTGAAGGGTTTGTGTGGTGGGAAGGAAGAAAGAGGGAGACAGGAAGAGGAAAAAATACCTGTAAATTTACACGATAGGTATGAAGGAGAGATATGTGAAGGAAAGGAGGAAAGAAGGAGAAAAGGATATCAGGGACTATCTGTGAGTATGTAAGACAGGTATGAAAGAGAAATATGAAGGACAGGTATGAATGAAAGGTATGAAAATATTAAGTTGCTAAGGAGGGATGGAGAAAAAGAGGGAGGGAGAGGAAGGAGTATACCCAAGAGCTGACAGGAAAACTAAAGAGCAGACATGAAAGTATTAAGTGAGGAACAAGAGTAAGAGGAATTACATTTTAGACTCCTGGAAATGACGTGACAAGGTTTCAACACATACAGCAACATTTGAAGTAAGGAGAGTTTACATAAATTACTTTTCACAACACTTACTCCGTCCTCTCGGGGCTCGAACCCACTCCAGCTGCGTCTGCTGCAAGATGGAGTGCCTCTCGGTCATGCAAGATTTAATAATTTACGAGGAACATATCGGCTTGTTGCACATATTTTGTAATGCAATCTCTTTTCCAATACTAAACATTTTCCTCATCATATATATAATATCATGTTTCACTGAATCAAAGTCACAACATCACACGTGCTTTCTCAGTAAAGTAAATCATGAATAGTTTATTGTCAAAATTTAATGTAACTAATAGCGTCTGTGATATTTAAGCAATTTAAAAATGGATTCAGTTACCAAGGGCAAAGAAGAGGTCAATGTGTGCACGTGTATGCCTGCATGTGTGTGTGTGTGTGTGTGTGTGTGTGTGTGTGTGTGTGTGTGTGTGTGTGTGTGTGTGTGTGTGTGTGTGTGTGTGTGTGTGTGTGTGTGTGTGTGTGTGTGTGTGTGTGTAAGAGGGAATGACCGAACCCACCAGTTAGAGAGAAATAAAAGTAAAATAAAAAGGAAGCAAAAAACAGAGACGGAAAGAGAAACACAAAGAGGGACAGATGACACAAAACGAACCAAAAGACAGAAAACAGAAAGACATAAATAGACCAAAAAAGAAGATAGAGAAATAAAAGTATGTGGAGTGTGTCTGTTTTATCCGAAGGTCTGTAGCTGGTCTGAGAAAAATAGATACAGTCCCTCATTGTTCCGAAATGGGAGGCAAGGAGGTCGGTCCCTCTCCAGCTCTCACGTGCAGCCGAGACTCAACCTTTACACAGGGACGAGAAAGGGTGGAAATCCTACCTCTCCTTTCTTTCCCGCATGGATCCTAGTTCTCTGCGCCGGACAGAGTAATGTCACTGGCCATATGTTAAGGATCCGAGATATGTATTTCTCTCTCTCTCTCTCTCTCTCTCTCTCTCTCTCTCTCTCTCTCTCTCTCTCTCTCTCTCTCTCTCTCTCTGTGTGTGTCTATCTATCTATCTGTCTATCTCTCTCTCTCTCTGTTTCTGGTACTTGTCATTTTGTCAGAATTGTCTTATATATTATGCAAATACAGAGACAAATATACTATAATAAACAATGAATAGATAACCCTACCTCTATTTCTTAATATAAACCTGAAATATTATATAATTTCTATATCGTTTTTTCTTTCTCTTTCTTCTTCCTCTCTTTCCTTCTTAACTCTCCTCTTATCCACTCGTCTCTACGCATTGCCTCCTTACTCTCTTCTCTTCCTCCTCCTCCTCCTTCTCTCTCTCGTGCGTGCATCACGCGTGCATCACTTGGTAGCTTGAGTCTTCCGAGGATATGCTGTGAAGTCTGTTTCCTGTTAAATGCAGCGGAAAATTTGATGACACGCCTTGCATATGGAAGCGGTCAGTTCACGGTGTTGCCCTCTGGTGGCGCAGACGGGATGGCAGCCTTAAGGAAACAAGCGAGGCTGTTCTACGTCTTCCTGTATTTTTACTTGGTTTTCCGGAACCATTTTTAAGTGAACCTCCCTTCGCCTTCAAGTTTATCATCATGCCCCTTGTTTGTCTTTCATAGTGTTTCGTTGGTGGTGTGCGTCTTATGAAATTGTGCTAATGTCTTATTGATATGTATGTGCTGCATTTTTGTGGGTTGTAATAATATTAGTTTATTAATTTACTATTCTTAAAAAAAAAAATCTTTTACGCTTTGTTACTCTTATTTCTTTTCAAATAATACTGTTATATACTCTTTATTTTTCTTTTTTGCTTTCATTTTCTTTATTTCGAAATTTTCCTTCAGCCCATTTCAAAAGTAAAACATACAAGTGTAAAACAAAATGCCGACAAAATCTAAAGAATGAGAAAAAATATATATCACAGAAAACTTTTAACGAAAGAAAAGTAAAAAACCTGATT
>NC_059284.1:5467749-5490249 GCF_017591435.1 Portunus trituberculatus
TTGTGTACAGAGGAGCGGGCAGCAGTCTGTTCTATCCTCTTTATAATCAGCCAAACCATTACAGACCAAATAAGAATTAAAAGACGAAAGCAACGCGGCCTTTCCATAATAATTACAACACGAAAGACACGAAGTAAGCCTGGTACATCATAGCGACTCAGGGTTAAAGGCAAGAGGTCATCTGAAGGACGCTACACAAGGTCATAAGTTCACAGAGTGGTATTAATTAAGTCATAATGACATTTTTAGGGTTAAATATGAAGTTCAAGGTGATATTTAAAGGCTTCTTCAAGGATATATTAGTAATTTTCATTTTGCCTTTTTTTTTTCTAATAAATACAAATGTATTTTCTGATATGAAATAATATTAAGATTTCTTACAGTAAGTTATAAAGTGGGTGATCTACTCTAAGATTAATCATAAAACTGTATCTGTTTTCTATGATAAATCGCAAAGTTTCTGTGGCGAAATAAAAGACCACAATGAGCTTTCTATGGAGAGTGATAAAGTGATTAGTTATTTTTGGGGTATCTTAATGGAAACCTACTAAAGAAAAATAAGCTTTGATGTACGATCTCTCTTTTGTGGACATTAACTACATATTTGTTTCCCTTTTTATACAATTCATTCAGTGTTATTTGATTCCGTTACATCAAAACTTATTGCGCATTCCATGAAAAATATATACATGTGCAAAAGTTATGAATATATTTTGTTATTTTTCAGCGAATCCGGACGAAAAATCCTCCAACTTCATTTCCCTCTGAACGGAAACGCACGGATAAAATTTTTAATTTGGTATCTGAAAGAAAAACAAGAAAAACAAAACTTACGCTTACAAATCAAAATGAAAACTCTACAGGTAGCGAAGAAATGCTCCTGAATAAAAGTGAATGAATAAATAAACAAATACTTAAGCAATTTGGAAGTTCACCCTCCTCCTCTTACTCCTCCTTCTCCGTTTTCTTTTCACCACGGGGACTCTTACCTAGACTCGCTAAATCAAAATGTGCATACAGGATCCAGCCCTCTTCAACTTCATGCAATTCAAACTCAAAAGACAAGATTTTTTTTTCTTTTATTATTATAGGATCGGGCGTTTCTCTCCTCTGGGTAGCGTCTCCCTTCGTGCGCATTACGGGAACATCCGTGTCTTTAGAACATGGCGGTGTTCGTGCTGAGAAATAACCACAATTAGCAAAGTTTTAATTTCACACGCTCAGGTCGCTCATGATACTCGAGGGAGTCTGGGGAGTGAAGGAGACACTTGTTTACTCTCTCTCTCTCTCTCTCTCTCTCTCTCTCTCTCTCTCTCTCTCTCTCTCTCTCTCTGTCTTTTCACACTTTCTTCCTCTCACAGCCGCCACCGCCGCCGCACACTCTGATTATCTCATTATTCCACGCCCTCACTCCCACTCCGCCGCGTGATTGACAACAAAACTCCCTAAAATGCGTCCTAAAGATTACCCGACGAGAGTTTTACGGCAACTAACACCCTCATGAATTTGTATTGGGCGCCGGCGTGTTGGTCCTCCGAAGGGTAGCAATCATGGTCGGAAAATTGGACATTATTCCACACCTGAGCTTCATTAAAAAGGAGGGCGTGCGGAGAAACTAAAACGAAAAATGTAAGAGAAAAAAAATCATAAAAAGGTACTTTCATCTTGATTTTTCCATTTATATTACATAGTTCTTTGCTATTTTTGTCTTTGTTGAACGTGTGTGTGTGTGTGTGTGTGTGTGTGTGTGTGTGTGTGTGTGTGTGTTATTTCATTCCAAGGACATGGTGTTTTGTGTGTCCTTCTTTCTATTTGTATTTTCCATCTCAAGCGTTTATTTCAATTCTAAAGTTAAGTTTCAGGTAATAAAAAAGTTTTCTACGTACAAAATGACTCAGAAAATTACTTTGGAGAGGAAGGGAGAGAATATTTTAAAGGGTTGAGTTCATTAACGATTTGGGCACAAGTTGGTAACATTTCACGCCACATAAACAGGATTGTTATTTTCTGTCTGATTTCCCACAATCCTACTCTCTCTCTCTCTCTCTCTCTCTCTCTCTCTCTCTCTATGAAGGCACGCACACAAAAATCACAAACTGTACATAGAGGAAACTTGCAAATTACAGCTCAGGAAAAGGAAACAGGAAACAAATATACAGCTCGATGATTCAAATTCAGGTTGTATGAAACTAAAATAAACTCAAGCATTGCAGTATATAAATCTAAGCAAATAAAAACGAATAGACCAATACAAAATACTACGAATAACACCAGCTTCCCACATGAGGAGAGAGAAAAAAAATGATTGCCAGAGCGGGAAAAATAGGTACAGCACAAGGTAATGTGTGGTGAAAAATAAAGGGAAAAAGGCTAAAAACAAGAAGAGGACTTTGTAGGTCATATTAGAGAAGATGTAGTGAAGGGAGAGGGATATTGGTAAATTACCCATAGATTAATGAGTATTTGATAGACAAGTGGCGCCTAGGTACCCCGGCTTGTTTGTCTATTTATCCCGTAAAATAGAACAGAGAAAAGCAATTATGACGTATTACCTTTGACTGTGTGCATCTGAGAGAGAGAGAGAGAGAGAGAGAGAGAGAGAGAGAGAGAGAGAGAGAGAGAGAGAGAGAGAATCAATATCGTTCTGAGGGGATTTGAGTGATGCGTTTTAGCTTTAGCTTAGTTACCCCTTGTCTCTTACCCTTCCCCTCTCTTTCCCCCTTACTCTCTTCATTCTAACCACTATCCTTACCGTTCTTCACTCTCCCTCCCTCTCCCTTTTCCATGTATACATATGTCCCTCCTCCCTCCGCAAACTCTCCCCACATTTCTCCTTTCCTCCACATTACCCCATTACTCCTTCATACTCTCCCTCCTGCTCTCCCGAACGCCCCTCTTCCAGGAACCGCCTCAGGTAGCCTCTCGCAGGTTCCTCAAACTCGGAGATTGAAGAGCATAAAAAGAGTAAAAAAGGAACACGAACGAAAAGGTAAAACTCTACCTGGCGCAGACTAATCCAAGCCAATTCCCTAATGCTGCTGCGATGTCCTTCTCAAGATGCATCTAATACAAGCTTCCAATCCTACTGCTCCTCCTCCTCCTTCTCCTCCTTCTCCTCCTTCTCCTCCTCCTCCTCCACCTCCTCCTCTGCCCGTTCTCTTCCTCCTCCTCTTCCTTTTCTACCTCCCACATCTCCTCCACCTGACTTTGGTAGGGCCGTGTTCCTGAGCATCTAAGACGTTTTAAGCCAAATTACAACCACCACGAGTAGGAATTGCAACCTCTTTGCCCAAACGTCCCAAGGCTTGTTTTGCCCCAAGCCACTGGTGGGTAGGGAAAAAATACCCTTCAGTCACAGGTCTTAAGGCTTATAATGGCTGGCGGGGGCGGGGCTAAACTGCCTCAACTTTGGGGAGGGAAACATACAGGTATTTTTTCCTCCCTTGCGGACCGTTCGTGCGACAAGTCTTGGCTGCGCTGAGGCAAACTTGCAAACGCCAAGTGATAATCTGTATTGATAAGGTGCTCTCAGAGGTACATGACCGTGAAGGAAGGAGGGAAGGAGAGAAGGAGGAAGGGAGCAAGGAAGGAAGGCTAGGAATTCAGAAGGAAGGAAAGAAAAAATGAGGAAGAAGGAAGGTAGGAAGTCAGGGGGAGAGGGAGAGAACCGCTGGGTAAAGGAAAGAGGTGGGAAGGAGAAAAAGGAGGATGAAAGGAGGAAGGCCAGACGAGGGAGGGATGAGGGAAAATGCTATGCAGTAACTTCATAAGGCTGAAAATATTATGAGCTTGAGAGAGAATTCCTCCAACACACACACACACACACACACACGGGAGAGAGAGAGAGAGAGAGAGAGAGAGAGAGAGAGAGAGAGAGAGAGAGAGAGAGAGAGAGAGAGAGAGAGAGAGACGAGGCAAGTTAGGTATTTCACACTCACTTTGAATAATAGCATCACACTTTAATGCTCTTATCGCCTCCCCTCAGCCAACAACAAAAGCTGCTGCTACTACTACTACTACTACTACTACTACTACTACTACTATTACTGCTACTACTACTACTACTACTACTACTACTACTACTACTACTACAGCTATTAATACTACTACTACTACTGCTACTACTATAATCACCACCACTATTACTGCTGCTGTCACTGCTATTACAGGAACTAATGGAAGGCACCCTACGACAAGTCACACAGAAAAATGAAGTCTAATAGGAAAGGCTTAAGATTCTAGGCACTTGTAGAGAGAAGTCAAATAAAACCTGAGAGGCATATCTGTAATACTCTCTGATCGCTTCTCAGATACCATTTTTGTGTATGCTCTCTCTTCCATAATGATTTTCTGTTGAACGTCTCACTTTAATTAAGCTTTCTATCAATTTTATACTTAGAATTGAAACACATGTGTCTCTACAAAAATACAGTAAAGGAGATGTTGTAATGAATACAACTGTTTTGTTTATTTCATCCATGTTATTGAAATGAATTAGTCTATTGTTTTTTTTTTTTTTTAAGAACTATAAGAATTTTATATGTACTCTTGGGTAATTGTTGTAGGTAGTGAAAAGTCTTCAATAGCCATTTCTGTTATACATGTGTTCTACTTCCTCTATTCAACAAGTCATTCAAGTATTAATTATAATCAATGTTTGGCTTATTTCAAAGAGGAATAAAATTTCTTTACATGTATAATAGAAAAGTCTCTCTCTCTCTCTCTCTCTCTCTCTCTCTCTCTCTCTCTCTCTCTCTCTCTCTCTCTCTCTCTCTCTCTCTCATATAGTTATGATGGTGATTCATATTACAACGAGATGATTACCTCTTAAACAGCAGTTTTAGTTTTACGCCACCAAAAAATGTTATATGTTAATTTATAACTTAACTACTCTCAGTGTAATATTGCGGCGGAAGAAAAAAAATATGGAATAAATATTCATATTAATTTCTGTAAGGACTTGGACGTGTGTGGCATAAAAATAGAAATAAGCAATAGTTTTCCCTTCGCTTATTTTCCCTTTACACCTAAAAGAAGGTAGACACAAATCTTCATCCTTGAAAAAAATAATATCGTGGTGACAGATCAATCAATCAATCAATCAATCAGTTTCAATTATTACGCAATTGAATTTGTAAATGAGATAATTGATAGATGAATTTTGAAAGACATCATCATAACCTCCCTTCTTACTATTTTATTCTAACTAGTTTTCACGTTACTAATCACGAAGTGTATCTCAATTAAAGATAGATGAGGTAGAAGGTTTAAATATCACTAAGGGTGTTGCTTTTTGATGGCTAATTGAAAAAAGCTATTAAAAGGAAAAGGAAATTAATCCATGTCACTTAAAATATATAACCAAAAGTAGTACATTTATCAGCAATCGAATCATAGCTTTAGAGATATGAAAAAAAAAAAAAAAAAAAAATATATATATATATATATATATATATATATATATATATATATATATATATATATATATATATATATATATATATATATATATATATATATATATATATATATATATATTTCTTACGTTTGACCACTGTTGAAGAAGAAAATATTTACAAATTAGAAAGTGATAGAAATGTGCCCAGAAATTAAACTCTAAGGGAAATAGGGCAAACAGACAATGAGGATTCTTTATAGGCTGAATAATTGAAGGATACTAAAAAAAAAAAAAATATCCTTTATTAAAGAATAATATAAAGAGTCAAGGTAGAGTGAAAATACTGAAAACTAGAGAAAGTCTTTTTTTATTTTACTCTGAAAACATGAATAAATAAAAGTGGAAAAATATTAATTATATTTCATTATTTGAAAAAAATGAAAATAAACGACATTCGTGAGTGGAAATATTAAAAAAAAAAAAAATGAGCTTGACTTATTCTTCTGTAAAAAAAAAAGAAATGACAAAAGTAGAGATAAGGAAAACTAGAGAATTTTAATCTTATTTTCTGGATAAAATAAAGGAAGAAAGATAACGATACATAAATAATACTAAATAAACATTATCATATTTTCATCCGTAGAAGAAAATAGCGTAATTCTACAA
The DNA here is from genome assembly GCF_017591435.1 of Portunus trituberculatus. Lineage (NCBI taxonomy): Eukaryota > Metazoa > Arthropoda > Malacostraca > Decapoda > Portunidae > Portunus > Portunus trituberculatus. The sequence goes on from NC_059284.1 coordinate 5,473,814, forward strand.
TACTGGAAACTAGAGAAACACTGGCTTATTCGAGCCTGAAAAATGAAAGCGGGGAAAGTAACGTGTAGCGCAAACCACAACTCTCATAGTAAGACCTTAGCCTGCAGCGCCTCGTACATAATAGTAGCAGCTTTCCCCTCCCCCCCTCCCCTCATCCCTCAGCGAACACCCTCCCTCACCCCCCCCCACCTAGAAAACCTCGGTCTCCTGGGGTTCTCTACACGACGTCTCCTTTCGCTTTATTGTACGGCGCAACATTTATTACCTGACTATGAAAGTGGTGCGAGAGTCGAGGATATCCTACTCTGCCAATGTCACCGCCACCAGGGAACGAGAACGGGAGTGGAGAGGGGGATGAAACACACACACACACACACACACACACACACACACACACACACACACACACACACACACACACACACACATATATATAATGGACGCACACACAATCTCTCTCTCTCTCTCTCTCTCTCTCTCTCTCTCTCTCTCTCTCTCTCTCTCTCATGTACAATTTCCAGTTATCTAGCAAGTCTCCCAAGAGCCCCGTAAGTTAGTATTATTGGCCGTAGCAGAGAGGAAAAAAGGCAACTAAGTTTTCTAGACGGGGAAAAGATGTAGAGGCGGGAGAGAGAGAGAGAGAGAGAGAGAGAGAGAGAGAGAGAGAGAGAGAGAGAGAGAGAGAGAGAGAGAGAGAGAGAGAGAGAGAGAGAGAGAGAGTAGTAGTAGTAGTAGTAGTAGTAGTAGTAGTAGTAGTAGTAGTAGTAGTAGTAGTAGTAGTAGTAGTAGTAGTAGTAGTAGTAGTACGAAAGGGGAACAGAATGAGGGTAAACTGGATACAGGGGGAAAATGGTACTAGGAAACGGGGTGTAAAGTGGGGGAGAAAGGGTGTCGATTGAGACAGGATGTAGCTAAAGGCGAGGTTCAAAGGAGTGTGAGTGTGTGAGTGTGTGAGAGTGTGGCGAGTGTGTGTCCACCACTTGGCTGCTGCTTCGGTGCCTGTAGCTGTTCGGGAATAGCCTGATGGGGAGGAGGGATGGAAGAGAATAGAAGGGAAAGGGAGGGAAGAGGAAGTAAAAGCTACGCCAAAGGGAAAGTTAAGGAAATGCAAAGAGCAGGACGGAAGAGATGTGTGGGAAAGTTCAACGGTTTGATGTGAAAATAAATGGAAAATAAAAGCAAGGCAAGACAGAAAGAATATATAATGAAACAGTAAAAACCAAAAGAAAGAAGAGATTTTTCGGAAAGTACAGCGATCTAACAGGAAAATAAAGTTAATTATTGGATGGAAAGGAAGAGAAGATGGAAGGGAAAAAGGTGAAGAATGTGAAAGAGCAGAAGGAAGAGGAGTGTGGGGCAGGAAAGAGAATAGAGGTAGATGAATGAAAAGTAAGTAAAGCTTAAGAAACAGAAGACTTGGGAATAAGAAGCGGGAAAAAAGATACATACCAGTGGTGAAGTAAAAGAAAACTGACATAGTGTAAAGGAAATCAATTGCAATGGGAGGAAGAATAGCGGCGAACATGTAGAATAATGAAAAGACGGAAAGGGTGCAGGGAAAAGCAAAGGATGAATACATATAGAGAGAGAAAAAAAAAATTGCACCAAAGTAATAAAAATAAGTGAACATTTTGAAAAGAATGAATGAAAAGTATAAAAAACATAATAACAAAGAAACGAAGAGAACACAAGAGAAAAGGAAGAAGAGACATATGGATAGAAAAAAAAAAAGTCATTGCAAAGGGAATGGATGGGAATGGGATGGAAGGGGCGCGTGGGGAGGATGAGAGCCGCATCTGCTGAAGGGGGGGAAGGGAGGGGGATTTATCAGTCCTGTGGGAGGAGGGAGGCTCGGCGTCCTGATCCCGTCACACGCCAGCGGCATGGAAGGGGAAGAAAAAAAAAAGTTACATTCTAAAACATGAGGATATTTACCCACACAATTTTCATTCTCATATTTAGTATCATTTTTGCTATCAATTCCGAAATAATTTCAAATACCACGTGGAACTAAGAGGAAATATGTACGCTTACTATGAATATTAAACTTCAATAAGAATATTAAATTAGTTAATATTCTTTTCTTCATATATTCGTACTTTACTTTATTTTTTTTTTTCCGTCACACCTTTGAAATGTCAATTTTAGGATAAAACTCCACATTCCAAAACTTCAGTCATAGTATTGATAGTAACTATTGTAACTGATTCCACTGACATATAAGCTGGTGATATTTTCCACTTTCTTCATTTTCTATGCTTTTATTCCGAGTCTTTCCACCAAAACCTATTACATAATCTCTTCGTGGTTCTCTAGCAACGTTATGTATCTCTACAGTGTGTCGTCAGAATGTGTGAAGGGACATGAGAGTCTTTAACACATTACTCGTGGTGGTGGAATATGTAGTTGAAATTCAAGGATACATCAGCATGATAGTTAAAGTTCCAATATTTGTGTAAATATTGCCAAGCTAGTCAAGCAAACATATGAAAATGTTTTCCAAGAGTAAATCATTATCTGCCGTGGAGTGCAATTCATTGATTGCTCTCTTAATGGAAAAAGATTAACTGATATTATATATATTTTAACAAAGTATAACTTTAGAAAAAGGCTTAATAAGTCTGTACAACATAGAAACAAGAAAAGATAACATGAATATTTAAATGTAAATAAAATAATGGTTACAATTGCGAAAGAAAGCTCCTGATCAGACTGGAAGGGAAAGCCACAGCCAGCAGGAGGACATTGTGAATCCAAACACGCTCCAACTCACACCTCCATTAACCGCTTAACTGTTCATTGTATCACGTAGTAGAAATGACAAAGAAAAAGCATGAAAAAAATGAAGGTAATAAAAATCAAAGTTGAAAAAATATATACACCAACATTAACAAAACAAATCTAAATATACCACTGGAAAATAGCCAAATGATAAATACAGAAAGGAAAAGTAAACTAAAACCGGATGACGAAAAAAAAAAAGTATAAACCACAGCAGATTACATCCTCCTAAAATAAATCTGTTGAATAAAACAACAAACAAATCTTTAGCATGTTGGAGAGAGGATCGAACACCTGAATCGTTAAGGAAAAAAAAAGAAAAGGGAACGAGGGAGGGAAAGGCAGTAATGAAGAAGACTTGCAACTCAGCTTGGTCTGATCTCAATTATCTTGACGAGGCTTCAAATAGATATCTAAAGGGTGCGAGCGAGTAAGTTCTGGATATTCTGTAGGAAGTGATGAAAAAATACAAACAGAAATAGAAAATACCAAATTGAATATGGATACTATAAAAATGGAACTATGAAAAGAAAAGCTAGGATGTTAGACTTAGAAAGTTGTAGGTGGAGGAAAAGCGTGCAAAGTGTGGAGAAAAGGCGAAGAAAGATAGATGTGAAGTTATAAAAATAAAGATGCGAGTTGGTGAGTGCTTTCAAAAACGCTGGCCATAATGGAGAAAGAGTTAAGACGAGAGAGATTTATGAGGAAAAATGCGATGACGGAGGAGAGACAAGCAAAAATATATGGCACAGAAAATATACACGAGGAAAAAAAAATATTTGCAGTAAACAAAAATATAAAAAAATATATGAAACTCCCTAAAATAGGAACACAATCCAAAATCTCAATAAAAAAAACAATAAAAAAAATGGTAGATATTTAGCAGGAATTTTATAGAAAAGAAAGCATTGCCTCAGCTTTCATATCCAAATAATTGCATTTTAGAAGTCAGTTTCTCAAGATATAAAAGAAAACAAGAAACAAATAATACAAGCTTTCAAAATAACGAGAGAGAGAGAGAGAGAGAGAGAGAGAGAGAGAGAGAGAGAGAGAGAGAGAGAGAGAGAGAGAGAGAGAGAGAGAGAGAGAGAGAGAGAGAGAGAGAGAGAGAGAGAGAGAGAGAGAGAGAGAAGAGGGAAAATGGAAAAAGCACATTAACACAGGAAAGCATTAACAGATCCATACCTAAAATTACAGAACGAAAACACATCTTGAGAATTTTCTAAAACATTCCTTTATCTTTTCGAGCAGTGTATCGTCCTCGAAAGCGCTCAAGAAATCCCTTTCCAAGCCTTCCTCTGTCAGGTAATCCCATATCGAGTGATTATGATAATGATGCTCCAATTAAGCTTTACTCTCACCTGGGTGGATAGCCTTGAGGGGGCAGGCAGGGAGCAGGTGTGGGGAGAAGGGAGGAAGGAAGAAAGAGCTGCAATTAAACACTCATTGGATTACTTGGGCCTAAAGGAGGGTTGGCGTGGGAAACAGGCAGCTTAATGAGGGTGATAGTGGTGGTGGTGGTTCTAGTGGTAGAGGTAGTGTCTGTGAGGTGCTAGAGATGGTAGTGGTAATTGTGCTATCAGCCTAAGTTGTTCTGATTTTATTTTTTGCGGAAAACAGAAGTAAAAAATAGGTGAAGTTGGTAATGATATAACATTAATACCAAATATAACAATGCAAATACATAGAGTACGAAAAGAAAATAAACATCCAATACTTATTCAAACATATTTCCTACTTCATGAAAAGCGTCACTGCATGGTAAAGACAGACACATTATGAGCAAGAAAACAGCTACACTCAGATATGCAGGCACCCTTTTCACGCAAACATTTATGGACCAGCTACACACCGTCCCTGCAATGGCCGTGTATCACTTTGCATAAGAGAACACAATGGTAAATAAATCACTTTTAAGTCTGCAGGCCAAAAGTTTTCCTTCAATTTATGTAAGACTTTCCTTTTCTCTTCTTAGCTCCATCTGTCAGTCTTCCTTCTCCTTTCGTAACAACATGGAATAGTCCGACAAAGGAAAAAAGAAAGAAAGAAGGAAGGAAGAACTGAATAAAGGAAAGATGGAAGAGTGGGGAAAGAACGGCAAAAGAAAAAAAGAAAGAAGAAAAGAAGGAAAGACAAGCAAGGAGAAAGGAAGGAAAGAAAGACTGATGAAACAGAGGATGGTAGAAAGAAAGGAAAAAGAAAAAAAAGGAAGGGAAAAAAGGATGGGGAGTGAAAATGACATTAGCGGTGATAATGAAAAAAAATCACAAAAGAAAAAGAGGAAACACGAATGTGGAGGATAAAATATAGGAAAAGAAATCGGAAAGATGGAAAGAGCCGAGGAAAGAAGACAAATGGAAGATAAAATGCTAAAACAAAAGATGTATGCTAATATAAGAGGAACAAAGAAGAAAAAGAAAAGAGAGAGAGAGAACGCTCTTTGAAAAATGAGGGAAATGAAGATAATGAAGGAAGTGAAGGAAACATCGAAGGAAGCCAGAAGGGAAGGGGACCAGATCTTCTCACGCTTTATTTACCACACACGACTACCTTAGAAACTTTCTCTGATGGTGATTATAATCCAGTTTCCCTTGCATCGCCTTTCCCATTTTCTTTTACAAGACACTTTCTCATTTTCTTCCACCAAACTTCATTTTCTTCTTCCATCTCGTCCCGGCCATTTTCTCTCTCACGTCTCCTCCTTTTCCTCACAATTCTCGGCTTTATCTTAGTTACTTCATCTTTGCTTTCGTTTTAGACAGTCGTGTTATAACGTACTGTTTTTTTTTCTTTTTTCTTAAGATTTTTAGTATTATCTTCCTTTGTTTTCAACAAACGTTTTTTTTTTTTTTTTATGGGTGATGCATTTTATATGTAAATCTTAGGCCTATCCTTTCTTAGAATGTACATGTATTATCTTTTCACGTCAGACATTGAAATTCTTCACCACCTGATAATTTAATTGAAAAACATCCCTGAAATCAAATAGCTTTACTTTGATATGAAGCTGTTTCTTTTCATATAACAAGCATCTGTATTTCCGCATTCATATTCATCAAAAATTTTTAATCCTAAGATATGAGAATCAAGTTTTCACTCTCCTTTTTTTTTATCTCTTTTTTTTTCTCTTTCTTTACAAATTTATTTGATATTTTAACTTGACACTCGGATTATTGTAATGATACATGCATGACAACGCAGTGGAAGACGTGCATGGGATGTGCACAATATTGTCTACACTGGCAATAATTCATGTCAGATTCATATGTATCTATCCTCGTGCGCTGAGCACGAGGATACACTTACGTAATTGCTAGCTTTCCATACAAATGTACAGTATATATGTAAGCGAACGCTTATGTTTGTTCTGTGTATCATGCATGTAATGGATATAATGACAGTCGCTATTTAGTTTTTTCTTACATTATTATTGTTATTATTCTCATACACGCTAAAAGAAACACCATTTTCGTAGTCAGGTTACATGTCAGTTACGTCGTCGTTCTGAGCACAAAGTATTGAAAGTACACAGATGTGTGCAATGATATATAAGTGAAACAACAGCTTTCCCATAAATCACAAAGAGTGTGTGAAAGAATTTCAACAACTACAAAACTCAACTATATGGAATAAATTTCCTGTGAAAATGGAAACGTGAAAAGACATCCCAATGAACTGGTGAGGGAATAAAAGGATAGACATTTCTCCTTTCTGGCGATGCTTTTTAAATTTTCTCCCATCTCGATGATTTTTTTTAGGTGTATTTTCCGGTTGTCTTCTCGCTTGCCCGGCTCTGTACATATCCATGGTAAGCAATTTTATCTGCTTTCCTATCTGTGTACCGCATTTCAAGTAATCAATCACTCCGTGGTAAGGAAACATCAACTTTATCTCGTAAGGTTTTTGAGGCGAAAGTTGGCATTCTTTTCTGAGCCAGCAATCAATGAGTCTTCGCTTTCTATACCCGCCTCGCCGATTTAAGGGAGACTGAATGTATTTTCAAGGACTTTCCGGGGATCCAAAGTTAAGAGGATTGGTGCACATCGAAGAATTGATTCATACAAGGGTTGAGTACTTGTTCTTGTGAAAGGAACTGAATCGGGTTTGGGGGCTGCGATATTTCGGGGCCTTGTTTGCTCGGAATACCAATGCTCATTCTTTTCCCGTTTCTTGTATTCGTGAATATGCGAACGAAGCGACGCATTTTGAACCTACAGTAACAGACCCATTTTCCCTCTACTCCCACATCCCATTTTCTCTGTGCGGATACCAAACTAAGGTAATTTTTTCCTTTCACACGAACGCTTTCACTCTCTCTCTCTCTCTCTCTCTCTCTCTCTCTCTCTCTCTCTCTCTCTCTCTCTCCCCAATAATATCTCTCCAGCTCTCAATGTCTCCCAACATGCTTCTAATGGATGAGTCTCCCTCCAGCTCAACGTTTTCTTTCATCCTGACGATCTCCCAATGGACAAAGTTTTCCCCATATTTTCCTAACCTTTCAGCATTTCATGAATTACCCTTGTGCCTTTTTTTATTCCTCTTATCTTCCAATATTTTCTTGTCCTCTCGGCGATGAGGAAGGAAAACAAATTATTCAGTGATGTTCGTACAGGATCACTTTAAACGGATGATATTTCTTCGATGTACTGTTCGTGATTTTACGGGTTTTTTTTTTATCATTTCTACTGCCGGTACCTGAACTGGATACAAGGTGGCAGGTATAGTCTTCTTATTTCGTCTGGAAAATGTGTGGCTTTACACGCTCCATCGAACCCAATGCTGGTAAATAGTGTTTAGTTACAATTTATTTTCACTACCTGCTGTACATTCTTCCCGAGAACGTTACCGTGTGTGTGTGTGTGTGTGTGTGTGTGTGTGTGTGTGTGTGTGTGTGTGTGTGTGTGTGTGTGTGTGTGTGTGTGTGTGTGCGCGCGCTTTCCCAGTTTTTATGCAGATACGTAGTTGGTGAATTCTGAGGAGGAGGAGGAGGAGGAGGAGGAGGAGGAGGAGGTACGTAAATAACTATGAAGAGTAGGAGAAAGAAATATTTGTAACAGTTTTAAGTAAGTAAGGCGCAGTTCTTGAAATAGTGAGCGAGGAAAGTGAGTAAAGGAGTGCGTGAGCGAGAGTGAGTGAGATAAGGAGAGGAGATGAATGGAGGGCAGGGAGAGCAAGGAGGGAAAGCAAGGATGAGGGGAGAAGGGAAGGGAGGGGACGGGGATTCGGGGAAGAGATGGCGGAAGGACAACGTGGACGGATATATGAAGTAAACACAAAAGTTTAATTAGTCCTAAGTTTGTCTGACAGCGACATAAACATACAGTTGTTCTTGGGAGTTTTCACGAGGAATGGGAAGGAGCGCTGGCTTGATGGAGGGGGTGAGGCAGACGTGGAGGAGAAGGAGGAGGAGGAGGAGGAGGAGAAAAAAAGAAGTGTTTGTGAGGGATCACTGAGAGAGAGGGAGGAACTGGAGAACAAGAAGAGAGAGAGAGGGGAGAGAGGAAGGAATAAGAACGACCTGGGTATTTAATAACGTGAGATATTTCTGTCTGTTTATTCCAGTATTTTTTTTTTATATTTATTGCTTGTTTAATAATTTTGTAGAGATCCTCAGAAAAGAAAAAAAATAATAATTCGGAGAGCAGTTCTGAATCACTACCCAGTATACGCAAAAACAAATTCAGGTTCAGGGAACAAAGAAAAGCAATGTAGACTGACTTTCTGTGATTACACATGATGATATTTACAAATACCTTTACCTCCTCAGAACAGTATATTGCACAATGCAATGCTCTTCTAATCAACCGACAAAATCTAAATGTTTAAATCCCCTTCCTCGATGCGAACATTTGAACCACGCTCCTCACTTTGCTGCAAATACATATAGTACATACTCCTTATGACTAATGGGCATAAATTGAAACTACGTAGCTTAGGAGTAATTGCCTTACACACACGGACACTCCCACTTCAAGTCCGCACAAATACAAGAATACAACAATACTACTATTACAGTTCTCATAAAATATCCACGCCTCATATCTTCCGTCACGGCTATCACCAGGCTATTACTCCCGATATTACTCTCCCTTGCTCCTCTCACAGTGTTTTCCTCTGCCACTATTACTCCACCATAAATACCTTCTTACAGTCCACCATACGTCTCTTACACCCATAATTTATAACCCTATTAACTTTTTGTACTAGTCCTCCACCCTTGCTAATCTATCTTCCACCTCAATGAATCTTGTCCGTCAAGCAGGGAAGACAAGAATTGGAGGGATAGTAGATAAGGTTTAACTCTCAACTCTAAGGTTTACTTGCCTGATTTCTCTTATGACTGGCTCTGACACACACACGCACGCGACAGGCTGTGGATGAGGGAGACAATGGGGAGTAAGGCATATCCACGAAAAGGCATAAAAAAATAAAAATAAAAATGTCCATTTCTAGAGAGAGAGAGAGAGAGAGAGAGAGAGAGAGAGAGAGAGAGAGAGAGAGAGAGAGAGAGAGAGAGAGAGAGAGAGAGAGAGAGAGAGAGAGAGAGAGAGAGAGAGAGAGAGAGAGAGAGAGAGAGAGAGAGAGAGAGAGAGAGAGAGAGAGAGATTAGAGAGAGAGAGAGAGAATGAGAGAGAGAGAGAGAGAGAGAGAGACAGAGAGAGAGAGAGAGAGAGAGAGAGAGAGAGAGAGAGAGAGAGAGAGAGAGAGAGAGAGAGAGAGAGAGAGAGAGAGAGAGAGAGAGAGAGAGATTCAGATTCAGGCAAGGCGAAAACTCAGTCCCACTTCTCGTCTCTCTCTCTCTCTCTCTCTCTCTCTCTCTGCAAACTGGGTCTTGTTTACACCGGAGGATCGCAGTCCACAAACACACTCAAACACGAGGAGCGTTCCACGTCAACTCACTTCGTCAGTAGAGTAAAATTGAAGACCCGCAAGTAATCTTTTCTTCTCTTTCCTTTCTTTCTCCAGTGCATTGAGTTCTGGTTACCCTGTCATTCCATTTGCGCCTCTCCATTCCTCCTCTCCCTTTGTGTCCTCTCCTTCTGTCTTTGTTTTCCAGATTTCAGTATAGCAAATTCTTGTCTTGCTCTTCCTTCCTTCTTTTTTTTTACCTTTCGCTTCTCATCTTCATCCTAGTTTTGCCTTGTTTCTTCTCCTTCTTTCTTCCTTCTTTTACCCGCGACACTCGTTCCTCTTTTCTTCCTTTTTCTCGTGTCTTGTTCAACTCTCTCATCCTCCATTTCCTCTTTGTTCATGCTCCTCTTGGTTTTTTTTTTTGGTCCTTTCGTCCTCCTCCTTCCTTGCTTCCTCTTCCACGACCCACAACCCTTATTCTCCTTTCTCCTCCTCTTGTTCTTCCACCTCGAGAGCTCAATGGCCGCCGTGTCCTGAGCTACAAGGGACGCCACGACGATAAAGGAAGCTGAATTTAACTCACACCTTCGCCATTGAGTACAGGAAGGATTTTTCGCTTGGATTTGTACGTTATGAGGCAAAGGTGAACTCCGGTAGTCGAGTTTCCCCGAGTTTGTTATTACTATATTTCAGGTGCAGCATTTATCTACGACTTACTCCAATAGTTCACCTTCACAAAACTTGGGGCTTGTTACCATTTTCCTCCTACCATTCCAGAGCAAAGAGCTATTCCATTTTTTTCTCTATTTCCTTGTTCGTAAGTTCGCTTTCATTTGAGACAGTGTTTGCTTTTCCTGGATGTCGAGGGAGAGAGAGAGAGAGAGAGAGAGAGAGAGAGAGAGAGAGAGAGAGAGAGAGAGAGAGAGAGAGAGAGAGAGAGAGAGAGAGAGAGAGAGAGAGAGAGAGAGAGAGAGAGAGAGAGAGAGAGAGAGAGAGAGAGAGAGAGAGAGAGAGAGAGAGAGAGAGAGAGAGAGAGAGAGAGAGAGAGAGAGAGAGAGAGAGAGAGAGAGAGAGAGAGAGAGAGAGAGAGAGAGAGAGAGAGAGAGAGAGAGAGAGAGAGAGAGAGAGAGAGAGAGAGAGAGAGAGAGAGAGAGAGAGAGACCTGTTCACATTTCATAACCAAAACCTTTCTCTCAATAAGGAAACTCGTGAGTCCTTTCATTTCATCAAAAAGACACGATTTCCTCCCCCACAGCAAGACGCGGCCAATCTCTATTTTCGTGTTGGATTCCCGCAAGACAAACACAAATCATCCCAGGCATTTCTGCAACCGCTTGGACGAGGGACGAGAGGGAGAGAAAACACTGCACGACTTCCTATATACGACCCCTGCCGGCACCCTGTTGTTTATGAGGAGCGTGAATTCTCGCAGTAATATGGGTCATGCCTCTCCTTCCTCTATTTTGCTGGAAAGATAAGCGGAAGAGGAGCGGAGGAGGAGGGCAGCCGCTGGCATATTAAAGCAATGCATGATAGTAAATATTAAACAAAGTTCTGGAAGTAAGTAGACGTTGCTTTATTGCATGCTCGTTTTACTACTACTGCTACTGCCTGTGATAATAACGACAGGGGTGTAGTAGTGATAGTAGTAGTAGTAGTAGCAGTAGTAGTAGACTATTAGTAAGAACAACACATAATCTTCTTAATTCAAAAGTAATTTACATGCAGCATTTCTTTCCCATTCATCACTGCCAAAGTTTTAGGTACGTAGGTGATTACTTGAAGGCAGGTTAATTGTTAGGTATTTAAGATGGAAAATCATAAGGAGAGGGAAAATTAATGAGTAAGAAAAGAGAGTGCGGAAGGGAGTGAGTGAAGGGTGATGCAAAAATTGTGAGCAAGGGTGAGTTAAGAGAAGAGGAATAGATGGTGGAGAAAGTGAGAAGAGACATAAGATGATTACACGAGAGAGAGAGAGAGAGAGAGAGAGAGAGAGAGAGAGAGAGAGAGAGAGAGAGAGAGAGAGAGAGAGAGAGAGAGAGAGAGAGAGAGAGAGAGAGAGAGAGAGAGAGAGAGAGAGAGAGAGAGAGAGAGAGAGAGAGAGAGAGAGAGAGAGAGAGAGAGAGAAACAGGAGTAAATAAACACACAAACAAGGACAAAGAAAAAAAAACAAATGCAAATAGAAGGACAAATAAGGTGAAGTGGGAGAATGGATGAGGAGGAGGAGGAGGAGGAGGAGGAGGAGGAGGAGGAGGAGGAGGAGGAGGAGGAGGAGAAGGAGGAGGAAAAGGAGGTGGAAGAGGAGGAGGAGGAAGAAGTGGAAGAGGAAGAGTAGGAAGAAGAACAACAAGAAACCTAAAGTGAGACAGGACGACAAGAAGGTAAGGAAGGAGAGAAAGGTAGTTGAAAAAGAGAAAATAAAGAAGGAGGAAGAGAAGGAAGTGAGGAAAACTACACTTGCAACGACCAAAACTTTACATCAGCTGATCTGACGGCGAGATTACAACCGCAGGGAAACTTTAGCAGAGGATTATGAGTGGTGACTTTCCCCGCGTGGCTGTTGGTGTGTCTTGTCGCTGGCTGGGGTCAAGGTAACTGGTCTCTTCCTGTCACCACGTTTTCCTTAAACTGACGAGGAAGAAAGATGTAAAAAATGCGGAAGTGCAATAAAAACAATGCTCGTATCGTCATATTTTTCCCCAGGTTATTTTTTTTTTTTACTCTTTTTCGGTGGTTCAGTAAAGAGAAAGGCACTGTTGCCAGAAAAGTGTTAATACCCATCAAGCGCTTTACATTTTTTTGTTACATTTTTTGCTCCTGCCTTCAACCACATTTTAGTATATTCTGTGTATATTTTCTTTTGTCTTTTTCTCCGCAGCTCGTATTTTTCCTGGCGTAAACAATAACTTCCTACCTATCATAATATACTCACGCTTATTTTGCGTCGTCCAGGAGAGATCCATTGTTTCCTGAATAATATTTTTCCCTATTTGTTTTTGTGTTTGTCTCTGTGTGTGTGTGTGTGTGTGTGTGTGTGTGTGTGTGTGTGTGTGTGTGTGTGTGTGTGTGTGTGTGTGTGTGTGTGTGTGTGTGTGTGTGTGTGTGTGTGTGTGTGCTTTTTTTTTATCTGGATTCAGGATGGAAATGTCGTAACAAACTCTTTCTTATTACTTTTTCCCTGGGTGTCTTGTATCGGCCCATGTCTCGTTAAATACTAAACGGATACAGCACGTTACTAAGAGGGAGGGTCTGGCTTCACTTACATAGCGTGTTTGTCTTTTCTAGACTGTATGTAAATTTTTTTTTCCTCTCTTGGGCTTTGCTGCACTATATGTCACTACTGCTCCATCAATTTATAGCAACATGATTATCTCTTCTTCAGGATTGCAATCAACGTACAATAATGGGGCATCAGGATCGCGTTTTCACAACTTTTTATTCATGTCAACAGTGTCTGGGTGATGGTGGAGAAGGCCAAGAGGTGTCGCAAGTGTTTCCCCTTCGTCAGCCACCCCAGCAGGAAACAATCCATCACAGTACAGGACGAATGGTTCTCTTTCCCCTCGAACGACGCTCACCTACCTACGTCCTTCCCTCATCTTCATTCACGTCCTGCGCGACCCATCGGTTACCTACCAGCCCTCCGTGTTTCCAGCTCGCCCTCTCCAATGATTCTGAAAATTTTCCTTTTCTCTTCCTCCGGTCCCTCCTCCCTCAACTCGTAGGTGTTTACCCATCCAATTGGACTCGGGTTATCGTGTGCAATTTCTTTCCGTAGGGTCTTGGTTAAGTCTTCCCATCCCTTCTTCCATTTCTCTCCTGCGTTGGGGTATCGTCAAGGATCTGCGTTGTGTGGATTCTAAAGTTCGTGTTAGGCCTGGGCGTGTTCCTCTTCCCGTACAGGAGTTTAGTCATTTATCGTGATTTCTGAGCGGCAGAATGGTTCCCGACGGCCGCCCAGTGGTCTCCCAGAGCATAAGAAGGGCGGGAGTGGGACCAAGGCCGGGGTGGGGAGACAGGTTAGTATGAAGACGAAAGACCCTCAAGGTTTCTCCCGCCCGTCGCGAGGCCCGTTAGGGAGGGATTAAGGCCCCCCGACGAGGATTTATGGACGTGAAGGAAGACGATGTTTATTATTTGTTTTCCCAGAGGCATCTCGAATGTTGCCTTATATAGATTGATCGTGGGAGGGACGTCTCTACGCGAAGCCGAGAAGTGAAGAGTGATAGAAACGATCTTATTTTTCCTCCTTCGTTTCATTCACGTCAGTTTGTGTATCCAAGGAGCTTTTTGTCTTACTTCTCGTCTCGCTTCGCGGCTTCTTTAGGATTCGCCACACCGCCGGACCCCCCAATCGTGACAAAGGGCGGCCAGACTCTCCCTCAGGGTGCGGAGAAGGGCTGGCCTTGCCTTGCCTCCTCCTGCGCCACCAGACATAAAGGTAACCGAGGGTAAGGTGAGGACGGCGCACACCTCAACTCCCGTCCTGGTAACAATGCTTAATAAAGTAGAGAGCCGCGCCTCGACGTGTCAGATAAACAACTCAGGTGTGTCAGCGGGTCAGGTGTGAGGATGACGGACTGCAGTCATACCTTCACCATTTTTAAGAGGAACTACTAACGTCTATTTGATGTGCGACTTATGGATGGATCCCTTACTGTGTGGGATTCAGTGCCTCGCCTTGTAACTATGAAGAAATCAAGGGTTTTTACTTGAACGTTATTTTCATTGTTCTTTTGCATCATTCATTATTTGATGTGTAGATATAAATTTATTTAATGTGTGATTGAATATTTTTTAGTAGTTTAAGTGATTTCTTTGACAAATCTCATGATATTCCTGTTACTTATTAAAAAGGGAAAAAATATACTGGGTTCAATGGAAAGCTATAACAAATATGAATATAATCAAATTAAAGACACTTTTAAAAACAATCAAGTTTCCCGGGACACAATTTTTTTTTTTTCTTATTTATTTATTTGTCTTTTTTTTTTTATTATTGCAGCGAATGAACAACGCTGATCTGATCAACATTATGGAACCGCTTGTCAATTAAGCTCTTAACGATGATGATTTGTAAACATGGGAGGTGGTGAGGAACTTTATAACAATGTTTATGTTGTGATGGCGAGAGGAGGTGGAAGTGGTGAGCATTTGTATAAAGTGTAAAACGAGTGCCTGTGTGTGTGTGTGTGTGTGTGTGTGTGTGTGTGTGTGTGTGTGTGTGTGTGTGTGTGTGTGTGTGTGTGTGTGTGTGTGTGTGTGTGTGTGTGTGTGTGTGTGTGTGTGTGTGTGTGTGTGTGTGTGTGTGTGTGTGTGTGTGGAAATGGTTGCTTGAATCGGTTTTCAATGTAAACAAAACATTCACATCGCGATTCCGACAATTAAAGAAAGCAATAAAGCGTCTGATAATTACTGCTAGACAGTAATTAATTGGTGATGGAGTTAACGTGTTTATTCATCATTTATCTTGCCTCTAAGCGTTTACAGAGATCTAAAGTTAATTTTTCATCTCCGACAAACGTCTTTTTTTTTCTCCCATTGTTTCACACACGAGTCGGAGCTGCCAATTAATCACTGAACATTATTGGTGAAGGATTTCGCCAAAACATTACAAAGCTATGCACACATGATGCTGATGGAATACCAAACATTCCCTTCGCCTCTTTGTGAAGGATATAATGTGGACAGAACGAACAGGAAAAGAAAGAGTGCCAAAGTTAAATTTCTCAATACATTCACTTATAATTGACAGACTCTGCATTTCAAATTGTTTATTTTCACGAAAAGAAAAGTTGGGTAAGGTTAACAACAATAATAGGCAAAACAACAAAATGAATAAAAACAATAAACAGACAACAACAACAACAACAAACAGGAACACCATTTATTATATTTCTTTAACTTCTCGATCACACACATGCTATAAAAAACATCAGCGAGAGTCAACCATGCGCACTCTTCTCTTCGAATTGAACCCTTTTTAATTAACAGACAGATCAGATAGTCTTCCAATCCTTCTACCAATCCTTCCATATATTTTCTTAATAATCACTTCTAGGATAAAACAAACGGTATGCATAATCCTTTCTCTCCTGCTCCCCACCACAAGAGGTACGTACATACTCGTATACATATTATTCGTACATAACAAGACGATATATGTTTCTTTTCCCCCTTTTTTTCTCTCCCAGACAAAGCCCGCGCTAAAATTAAGTCAGTATATGTTGCCTGCCTTTATATCTCTTTGTACCGTCTTCCAAAAAGCTCTTCCCTCAGATCACAGCATCGACAGAAGAGTTTTACCTTTTTATCTCTTAATAAGCTTAAGTATGTCACCTCCCTTTATTTCCAATCTAATCTTTTTCCTTTTAACCCTCATAGGATGTGCATCCTGTTTTTACATTTATTTTCATTAGTATGAGGCATTTAGGTATATCAAATGTTAGAAGAATTTAAGACCTCAGAACTAAAGGTAAGAGTTGTCAGGAATATATTTCACAACTTTCATTCCTACAGATTCTTTTTGTGCTACAGAAAATCGTTCAGTCGTAGTCAAGGTTGAGTTTGAAAGATGGCGACTTAGATTCTCAAGTAGTTAGTCTTCTTTTCTTCACAATATCTTCTTACTGAGATATATTTTTATCATCTGTTATACTATCGCATCCACCTTTGACTTTCAGGTCGGTATCGCTTCTTTTCACACAACCTCCTGAATGAACGATATTTCTACTCCTCTGTTACAGTGTCACATCCACCTTTGGTCCTTCCGAAGCAAATCCTTTTATAACAATAGCCCATC
>NC_059284.1:5495249-5500249 GCF_017591435.1 Portunus trituberculatus
TTTCAGCCGCTTTCTCCATCGACTTTTATATTTGAGCTCGATCACCCATTCTTTTCAATTTCTAAAGTGTGGTTTACGTTTTCCTCTCCTTTCTTTTTTCACTCGATGTTCTTTTGTCCAGTATCTTGTGAACACTATTGCTTGTGTTGCAGGCGACTATGCGCGTTCCTGGAAACACCAATAATACCTGAAGCGCTTCTGTTTCTCTCCCCTTTCCTTCCCTCATCTCTCTTACTCACTCTCTTCTTCCTTCCTTTCTTGCAGCTCTCCCTCTGCGTACACACTCCCTGTTCAAAGCCTTCTCTCTCTCTCTCTCTCTCTCTCTCTCTCTCTCTCTCTCTCTCTCTCTCTCTCTCACTACTCCCCTTTCCAACCCTCTTTCCTTGCTCTGTCTCTCCCTTCTGCTTGAAATAGAGAGCGTCTGTATTCTGGCCTCATAAACCTTCTGTCGACAGCGTTTACTCCACTCCTCTTCCCCACATATCTCCACCCTACCTACTCCTCTTTCTTCTCCTCTTCCTTCTTCCTCTCCTCCTCTTCCCCTTCCCCCACGAATCTCTATCCTTGACTATTTCATCTTCTTCCCCCTCCGGCCTCCTCCTCCGCCACCTCTTTCTCAATCTCCCTTGTGTCTATTTCGAGTTTGCGAAATGGACGCGTTAGTTCCATCTCTCGGTATCACTCTGGTGTGCGTTCCCGTTTGAAGAGGAAATGAACGTGATGCTTTGTCAAGATTCTGATTAATATTTATTGGAAATACTCGTCAACCGTCACTTGTCAGAGAGAGAGAGAGAGAGAGAGAGAGAGAGAGAGAGAGAGAGAGAGAGAGAGAGAGAGAGAGAGAGAGAGAGAGGCAGTTTCTGAAAGCACTACTAATATTCATTTCCTATGTATACACTTGGAATAATATACATACAGATGAATCTAAATCCAACTCTCTCTCTCTCTCTCTCTCTCTCTCTCTCTCTCTCTCTCTCTCTCTCTCTCTCTCTCTCTCTCTCTCTCTCTCTCTCTCTCCTCGGCTTCCCACGCCCACTTACACTCCACAGACTCTTACTCATTCAACCACCCACTCGGGTTATCCTGCCGGAGGCGACGAAGGAGACATAATGCTTATCTCTCCGCCTCACGCCCGCCGCCCCTTGACCACTCTCCACCTTTCAGGGCGTGTGAGAAGACCACTGACCGACGCGTCCCACGGAAATACCTCCCAGCCTCTCACTCTCCTCCATCTCCCTCGGTTCCTCCTTGTATCTCTCACTCCCTAACCTCATAATCAGGGTGAAATATGAAGCTTTTGACTAATATGTATAGCACGTTCAGGCGTCTCAGTATCTATGGACCGGGATGAGTAAAAATTGTATGTGTTGGGGTAAGAGAAAAATGACGAAAGGCAAGGTGATTCAACCCACCGGGGAAAGAAAAAGGTAATAAAAGTTGGTATTTACAGATGCTGAATATCACAAGTTTGCGTCGGCTTCGTCTCAAGTCACGATTCAGGTAAAGATTTTCTGCATCTTTTCCCTCTCGTCTGAGGTGAGGCCTCGGTAATTGCCTGAAGCACACTTAACAAGGTAATACACATCATTAGCAAACAGGCAGGGAAGAGGAAAGGGTGAAGAGAAAAGAATAAGCTTGAATATTTTCTTCCGTGTCTGAGTGGTTAAATAATCTTGCGCGTCCCCTAAGCTTCCCGCACAAAGATAAAAATGTGATGAATAGCTGTTTAGTTTGCGCTCCACACCACGCGCACCTGGACATTCACCTCCCTGCCCAAAATTCTAAAGAGGCACATCATTAAAGGTGGATAGATATTTTTTTCGTATATACAAAAAATGGCAACTTTTTTTTTTTTTTTGCAGTATTTCATTTTCAGGGTATTCAATTTCTAATCTTTAATCATATGTGAAAAGTAGTGTTTTTGCTATCACCACTTCCTATACTACTACTCCTACTCCTACTACTACTACTACTACTACTACTACTACTACTACTACTACTACTACTATAGAAATTCAACTCCATCGCTAGCACACCTGCACATGCTTAAGTCACTATTACCACCCTAATCTGCACGGCATAATTCAACAGTGCCCTTTCATTACACAGGGCGAATATTCATGGGAGCACCTCATTCTCATTCCTGCGGGAGGAGGGAGACGCCTTGGCAAGCAGATGTGGCCACATTTAGGTAAGGATCATCATAATTAAATTTTCCTTATCTCAGAAAAGGTACATGTCCTGTACATCTTTTACTGTGCTTACAACTTGCGTACATGGAATAAGAATACTCTCTCTGTCTCTGTCTGTCTCTCTCTCTCTCTCTCTCTCTCTCTCTCTCTCTCTCTCTCTCACACACACACACACACACACACACACACACACACACACACACACACACACACACAGTCCGGTAGCTCAGTGGTTAGAGCGCTGGTTTCACAAGCCAGAGGACCGGGTTTCGATTCCCCGGCCGGGTGGAGATATTTGGGTGTGTCTCCTTTCACGTGTAGCCCCTGTTCACCTAGCAGTGAAGGTACGGGATGTAAATCGAGGAGTTGTGACCTTGTTGTCCCGGTGTGTGGTTTGTGCCTTGTCTCAAGCCTATCCGAAGATCGGAAACAATGAGCTCTGAGCTCGTTCCGTAGGGTAACGTCTGGCTGTCTCGTCAGAGACTGCAGCAGATCAAACAGTGAATTACACACACAGACTTCTCTAGCATCTTTTCATATCCCTCCCTCCTATCCCTGTCCTTCCCTCCTTCCCTCCGATCTTTCCTTCACATCAGCACCTTCCCTTGCCTCCCTATAGGTTGCCTTAGGGGATGGGGGTAGTCGGGACTCGGCCATGTGTCATCCCCCAGCACAGAGGGGGTGCCGCGGTATGGGGAGGACGGAGAAAAGGGGAAGGGACAGGCACCCCGAGGGACGCATCTCAGCCCATAAATATTAACTGAATAATCCTACGATAGTCTGGGCGCCATTGAGTGTTGTATGGATGTGTATTATTTATAGTTGTCTTTTCTGTCTGTATTTTCACTTCCTTAGGCGCGATGTGCAAGAGTTTCATAGAGGTTAACGCTAAGCCTACACCTGGGGGCGGAAATATGTTGAGATGCGTGTGTGCGTGTGTGGGAATGTGGTGTACGTGTAATTTATTTCTTTTTATTGTGTTGGTGTGAATGCGTCGGTGATTTACGCCGTCATAAACAAACAATGATTGAATCTCAGACGATTTATGCTGCTTCGTCTGATGCTGCGCCGGGTTATAAAACTTGTATGCCCTCTTATTATTTTTTTTTCCCTCTCCCTGTCATTTCATATGCATAACTTTTTCTCTCTCTCTCTCTCTCTCTCTCTCTCTCTCTCTCTCTCTCTCTCTCTCTCTCTCTCTCCTTTCTTTCCTTCGCAGTGTCTTTGATTACATTTATCACTGACGAGAGGAGGAAGATGAGAGGGTGAAAAGTGAGTTATGAATGCTGACACACACACACACACACACACACACACACACACACACACACACACACACACACACACACACACACACACACACACACACACACACACAACGGACATGAAAGTTACAATTTGAAGTTTTTATTTCATATGTTTTTTTGTGTGATTTTTTATATACATATCTCTAACATAAAACTTTATTCCCCATACCTGCGTTCTCGGTCTTTTTTCTAGTGTCAGATATGTCGCTGAAAAGTGTTATATGCAAATACGAGAACTAACCTACAAGGGGAGGCATGGGAGAGAGAGAGAGAGAGAGAGAGAGAGAGAGAGAGAGAGAGAGAGAGAGAGAGAGAGAGAGAGAGAGAGAGAGAGAGAGAGAGAGAGAGAGAGAGAGGAGAGGGAGGGAGAAGTAGGAGTTTTGTGGCGTGTGAGAGGAATTTTGGTACGGAACAATGTAAAAGTAAAGGTTGTGGTGGTGGTGGTGGTGGTGGTGGTGGTAGTGGTATTGGAGGCGATGGTGGGGACGGTGGTAGTGGTAGTGGTGGTGGCGGTGGTGTTGGCGGTGGTGGTGGTGGCGTTAGAAGTGCTATTAATGTTGATGGTATTTCACTATCGATAAAAGAGGAGTTCATATAACCATGAAACCTTTTCGGTATATTCCTGTTACTCGTCACCAACACACACACACACACACACACACACACACACACACACACACACACACACACACACACACACACACATACACGTCCACACTTGAATCTCCTCTCCCGTTTTCTTTTCTCTCTCTACTCGCACACTCGAAGAGAAATAGGGAGGTTTAAGAATTCGAAAGAGAAGGATGATTACCCTCAGAAAAGTTTGGTTGATCAGAGAATCGCTGACGTACGAGGGAAGGGGGCAAGGGGGAAGTGTAGAGAACTGGGAGGAACAAGGACCGAGGAAGGAAGGAAGGAAGGAGGGAAGAGAAGGGACAAGGAACGTAGGGAGAGCGGACCGTCCGTCATCAAAAGTGTTCAATTTTGTAGATGTTCCACGAGAATAGGTAAGTTTCCCCCTCAAGGAAAAAAATTGGAAGGAAAGTTTTACATATACCATTTTCTTCTTTTTTTCTTCTGTCTTGTGTGTGTGTGTGTGTGTGTGTGTGTGTGTGTGTGTGTGTGTGTGTGTGTGTGTGTGTGTGTGTGTGTGTGTGTGTGGTGATATACTTTTGAGGATAAAATTTTCCCGGTTTTTTTTCTTTTTGAGCTTGATGCACTAATATATATATATATTTTTTTTATTTCATAATTTTCAGATTACTTGATATATCAATGTTTTTTTTTTTCTTGTTCTATTTTTAAGTTAAACTTTTCCACTATATATTTCAAAGAAAACATTCAGACATCTCGAAACAAGACCTACAATATTCCTTTCTTTTATGCCTTTGTTACTGATTTCATGATTTCTTGCTCCTTTACTTCTCTAATATACGGCCTTCCTTTCTCCTTACTTCCCTCTCTCATTCTCCTTTATCATCATCTTTCTCTCCCTCTCCAC
>NC_059284.1:5502749-5555249 GCF_017591435.1 Portunus trituberculatus
ATTATTATTAGTAGTAGTAGTAGTAGTAGTAGTAGTAGTAGTAGTAGTAGTAGTAGTAGTAGTAGTAGTAGTAGTAGTAGTGTGTTTTCATTGTTATTATTGTTACTTTTGTTGATTTGTATTGATTTATTTCTATTCAGATATTTCAAAGATTATATTATGTCTAAACTATTTCCTTTCATTCACTTCCAAAAAAAAAATAATAATAAAGATAATTAATACTCGTAAATACAAACAGTGAAAAGTAGAACAAAGTCAGTAAGATTATTTTTTTTTATATAATGCTGAACAAAAACATCAAAAAGTAATCTAAAGCACCATAAGCAAAAAAACACCCCAAACAAAAAAGACACTAATGACTTCCTGGTTCTGGAGCTAATTCCTGATTTTTTCCTGAAAATAACGACAAGAAATTCCTGTTTTATTCAGCCTTGCTAGGGAAAGAAAATGAGAAAGAGAGAGAAAGAAGGAGAGAAGAGAGAAAGAGGAAGAGGAGAGAGGGATGCTGGGCACTGATAAGAATGGGGGAGGGGAAGAAGCGGGAGACTGGGAGAGGGAGGAAGAGTGAGGCAGGCATCCATCACCACCTCGCTTGCTACACGTCAAAACGCTACCCATAAATTGTCGTGGGAGAAGGAATTATTCAGGATGTGGAAAAGTGGTGGTGGTGGTGGTGGTGGTGGTGGTGGTGGTAGTGGCGGTGGAGGTGGTGGCACAAGCATCGATGAAAGGGTTCGTCTCTCTCTCTCTCTCTCTCTCTCTCTCTCTCTCTCTCTCTCTCTCTCTCTCTCTTCTTGTTTTCTTGTTTTCTCTTCATTTGTTACTTGCATTTTTTCAGAGTTACGAGCATTTTCTCTTGTTGATTTTCTCTCTTTTCGTTTCATTTGCATTCTGACGTTCCCATGATTTTTTTCCTCCTTTGCTTTCGTACATTCTCACTCACGATGTTTTTCCTTCCTTCTTTTCACATCAATTATACCGCTTCTTTCTCTCCTCTGTTTACGGAAATTTAGTTACCATATTTTCTTCTCTCCTTTCCACTCCCTTCTTTGAGTTTTTCCAACACAATTTCTTTTGCTTCTGCCTTAGTTTCGTACCTTTACGCGATCTTTTCCTGCGTGCCAGTCTTCCTCTCTAGTATTCTTAAATTTCCTTTCATTCACCTCTATTTTTGCATACTTTTTTTTGTCCTCTCTTCTCATTCTCCCTCTCTCAGTGCACGCTTTAATTTTCGTCACTTTTTTCTTCTTTTTGTCCTTTTCTCTTTCTATTTCCACCTCCGCTTCTCATTTCGCCACCCGCCCTTTTCAGTGCTCTTCCTGATCCTCCTCTTCCTCCTCACGCTCCTCCTCGTCTTTCCTTAATCACCTTTCCGTCTTCCCATTAACATTTTCCTCAGCACGAATTTCGGCCAGGAACCATCATGATTACCTGACACCTGGCGGGGAAGGGAAGAAGCTGGAGGAACGAGAAGAAGCGAAAGAGGAGGAGCAACAAAAGACGGTGGATGAGGTAATGAGAGGAGGATGAGGAGGAGCGAATGAGGGGAAATGAAGCTAAAGGGGAGAAGGTGATAGTAGATCTAGTTGGGAATGGGGAAGAGCAAAGGGAAGGTTTTGGGGGTTCCAGAGGGTTCTCAGGTAATGGGAACGCGTGAGGTGAGGCGAGTAAGGCATAAAGTGGTTTCCCCGCAGCGTTTTTGGCGGTGAGAAGAGACGTGCTTCTCTGCTTTACTGCGACTGTGGAATTACGTGGTTTTTATTTAAATCTTCTTAATACGAAACGTTTTCTTGCTTTAAGTACTTCGCCTCCTCTATTCGACAATCATTATCATATTTTGTGTTTATTTGTGTTTTAGAATTTTGTTTTAGATTTTGTTTTCGTTTGCTTTTAGTTTTTTTTACGTTTTTTTTTTTTTATGTTTGTCCTGATTCCTCCTTTTCCATTCATTTTTTTTTCTCTTCACATTGGCTTGATTACTCCTTTTCCTTGATTTTCCTATCTTTTTGTCTCTTCACATTTTCGTCTTTCTCCATTTGCAGTGTTATTCACCTCGGATTCTTCCATTTTCTTCTTTATCGTCCTCTTTCCTTTTTTTTTTCTCTCTCTTTCTCTCACTCTCTGCCTCAGTTCACATTTTCCTCATATCCTCTTTACAACTCTCGTCTTCTAATCCTGCTAAACTTATGTCTCTCTTTTGAGACCACCACTTTCATTTTTTACTTATATATTTTTGCTTTCTGAAAATGTTCCTCCGTCGCTGGGAGGGAATTTCCAATCCCCATCTACTTCTTCCCCAGTTTTCTTCTTCCACTTTTTTTCTCTTTCCTTCATTCCTGACTATCTTCTTTTCCTCTCCGTCTCCTTTCGGGCATAAATGAAAATTCTTGGAGGAATCTCACATTTCCTTCAATACCATTCCCTCTTCCTTTCATTCTCCCTCTCTTTCACTTCCTACCATTCTCTCTCAGATTTTCGAATTTCTACTTCCCTCTCTTATCACTCCTTTACTCATTCCGCTCCTTCATATCCCACACCATTCTGCAGCTCTCCTTCTTCTCCTCCTTCTCCTCCTCTTCTCTCTTCTCTCGATAGATTAGACTCCCTGCGGCTCGATGTCTGACCTGCCTGCCCTGACTGACCTCACTGGCCCTGGATGAGCCATCGAGACTGACCACGAGAGGTGACCCTAAGGCACTGGGGGAGGTTAAGGAGAGTCGTAATGGACCCTTAATTTTGATGGACCCTCAGGATTAAGACTTGGTACAGCAGTGGCTCCCCCTTAACCTCTCCCGTCCTTAAGCTCTACCAAAAAGTTTTCCTTAAGCCCTCCTCCCTCCCCAAAAACTTTTTCCAGGATCCCCTTCCTAAAACTCACTCTAATTCCTCTAGTCTTCTTCATCGTGCTCCTACTCTTCCGTGAAGTGCGTTAACATGGTAATATGTATGTAGATTATTTCTTTTATATATAGTCTTTAAGCGGTTGTAAATAGATGATGAAGGGGAACGAAGGAGAGGAGCGAAGGATGAGGGGATAATGGGCCAAAGAAAAAAATAGCGCTGTCAACCACAATGGCACAGTAAACGAGAATTTCATATGGGCTAGTCGCACCTGCAGCTGGCGGCGATGCACGAGCGACCTCTATCACCTGACGGAGGGCAAGCAGAAGGTGCAACGCACCGGCAAGGGCGTCGTAAAGATTAACGCCGCAGTGACAGAACTTACGACAGTGTCCCCCTCGGCCTCACACGCAGCTGGAGGCTTGAGTAAGGGCAAGGAAGAGGCCACGGAAAGGTTACATAAAGCATCTTAGTATGTGGCGGCCAGCGTGTGTGTGGGTCGTTGAGTAAACTAAAAGGCGAACGGCAATTTTACGATGTATCCTGGAGGAGGTATGTTTTGGGAGACGCTAGGAGCTCCTCTGGAAGGCAGGAGGACCCATGCTGTGAATTATAGATAGACGGGATAGACGCTAACGCTGGAGGAAGGAGGCGGAGGGACAGGACCATGCCTCTTAGGGAAAATGTACGAAGGAGTGAGGATGCGAAGGACCGTCTCCAGAGTGGCGCTGCATCGCAAGTGGAAATTCAATTAACTTAATAGCTTGAAGACATTATAAACTATTGCCAAAACGACTGGAATAGCAATACGAACAAGAAAAAACGTGGAAATATAAGTTGAGTACTTTACCACGACACTTATTAAATCCAATCACTCACAATCATCTTAAACTATCTAAAAATAAAATAATATTGCTATAATGATTCAACAAAAAAAGTAAATGCATATATGAAAATAAAATAATGAAAGAAAAAAAAAATATTTCCACCCAGAAACCAATGATCTTCAGCCTAATAGAATTATATCAAATCAACTGAGTAAGGACATTACTCACTATTGTGCCGATAATTATGATACTGTAAATAAAAGGAAGGAAAAAAAAAGAAAAAAAATATGTAACAACCAAAAGTTGGAAAACTTGATAAATAAACATAAGTGAAAAAAAAAAACAAGAAATGGATATCAATTGAAGGAATGACTAAATAAATAAAATAAAACCAAGGAGTAGAGTGACTTTAGAAATACACATCAACAAAAGGAAGGAAAGATTAAACAGACACAAACAGGAGAGGTGACAGGGACTCACGGCAGACACGGAGGAAGCGACAGAGGAGTTGCTATGCGATAGATCAAGTTAAAGACAAATTTGATATTGTGAATTGTAAGGCCGTAACAGGAGGCTCATCGGTATGCAGGGTGAAGTCCACATACCAATTTAATTTTCGGCTCCTAGTTAACTGACGCAATGAAATAGAAACCCTAGAGATCAATGAGGGTTGGAAATGTTATCCTTTCGATCTTCAGCTTGCATTTTTTCTGTTATTATCCTTGACTTCCCTTCCTTTCCATTTGTTATAAGTGAAAATCTCTCTCTCTCTCTCTCTCTCTCTCTCTCTCTCTCTCTCTCTCTCTCTCTCTCTCTCTCTCTCTCTCTCTCTCTCTCTCTCTCATTCCCTACGTGACTCGATTAGACTTTGAAATTTAAATAAGTAAATTATATAAATATTCTCCGCGCTGCATTAAAGCAGGCCATTAAGCTGACAGAAATTAGATCTCTAGTGCAACTGCATTTGGTAACACACACACACACACACACACACACACACACACACACACACACACACACACACACACACACACACACACACACACACACACACAGTGTCACCAAGTCACGTTCTTTATACTGTTGTGGAGGAATAATTGCATCCAGAATAATGTTTCACGATTAAAATTCACGTCATTAAGAAGTTAAACTGAAGAACATTGCATTGCGCGTCCACTCAATATTTTCATTCGTTTCCCTGCTCATATGTACATTTTTTCTTGTTGTTGTTAGTATGTAATGATGAACGTGATTTCCTTATTGCTCTATCAAATATGAACTTTTCCTCTTAACCCATTCAATACTGAGACGCATTTTTATCTTGTTTTCTTTTTGGATATGATTTGACGATTTTGAAAGTATTAAGAAGGGTCTATGGAGGTGAAAAGATTACTGGTCAGAGTTTTTACTATTCTAATCCCCATATATGTTTCTGAAGCTGTACAAAACCGCCATGTAATAACCAAAATTAATATGTAACAGATATATTTCAATTAAAACAAATACAGTTTCTTTATTAAACTGCTTTCTATGTGCAATATTTTTGTTATAATTAATTGCAAATATTAAGGTGCTTTCTTTATTTTCTTCTTGTTACCGATAATTGCTAAGATGGAGCGGTTTTCTTACATTGAGCTAAACATATCCAATCTTTTCTCTTGTCACCGTCGACATGAAAAGAGGCACAAGGTTTCAGATGTGTGGTGTAAAGGCAGTAGAAGGATTCAGGAGTGTTTTCAGGTGTGGGAAAGATGATGATTACTTCTCACCGGCAAAACAGATACGTCGATTTTCCTTCAATACACACGCTAATGAAACACTGTGCGGGGGAGGAACAGAAAAGGAGGGAGAGAAAAGGAGAAAAGAAATATTGACGAACGTAAAATCAAAACTGAAAACCCTGAGAGAGAGAGAGAGAGAGAGAGAGAGAGAGAGAGAGAGAGAGAGAGAGAGAGAGAGAGAGAGAGAGAGAGAGAGAGAGAGAGAGAGAGAGAGAGAGAGAGAGAGAGAGAGAGAGAGAGAGAGAGAGAGAGAGAGAGAGAGAGAGAGAGATAAGAGATGAAATGAGAGAGAAGAAAGAAGAAGAGAGAAGAAGAAGAGAGAAAAAAAAGAAGAAGAAAAAAAAATAAGAAACTCGTATTTCCCCCTGGGGCGCCATTAGGGCTGGTCGTTCATCAAGTGGTTAGTGGGCATGAAGCAGCCATGTTTGCACGGAGGTAGTTGGCACTTACTGGCCCTTCAGGGAGGCCTCTTTACGTGCCCCGGAGAGAGAGAGAGAGAGAGAGAGAGAGAGAGAGAGAGAGAGAGAGAGAGAGAGAGAGAGAGAGAGAGAGAGAGAGAGAGAGAGAGAGAGAGAGAGAGAGAGAGAGAGAGAGAGAGAGAGAGAGAGAGAGAGAGAGAGAGAGAGAGAGAGAGAGAGAGAGAGAGAGAGAGAGAGAGAGAGAGAGAGAGAGAGAGAGAGAGAGAGAGAGAGAGAGAGAGAGAGAGAGAGAGAGAGAGAGAGAGAGAGAGAGAGAGACTTATCCTTACACAAATTATATACAAACATACAGATTAACAGACTGACATCACACAAGCAGGCAGACAGACAGAAAAACAGACACAGACAGGCAGACAGACAGACAAACAGACGCAGACAGGCAGACAGACAGGCAAACATGCACGCAGGCAGGCAGACAGACAGATAAACATGCAGGCATGCAGACAGACAGACAGACAGACAGACAGACAGACAGACAGAGAGACAGACAGAGAGAGAGACAGACAGACATATAGATAGACAGACAATGCAAGGAAACAGGAAAATCTAACAAAATGGTATAATTGTGAGTTGAGCTTCAAACTGTACAAGAAAAAATGAGTGAGAGAGAGAGAGAGAGAGAGAGAGAGAGAGAGAGAGAGAGAGAGAGAGAGAGAGAGAGAGAGAGAGAGAGAGAGAGAGAATGATTCTAATAATGGTGGAAAATTATTACAAATGAAACTGCCTGCCTTCATTAAGTCTAATCACGTCGGCAAAAAAAATAGTTCAGAGGAAAGCAAGAGTTAGAGCAAAGCCAGACCAGTTTCCGCTCTGGGCTGTTTGCAGAATTATAATAAAATAAATTGTATACATTGGGAAAAGAAAATATACACATACCAAACAGAATGTCGGGTAATTATAACATGGAAATAATAGTAAAACATGGAAACGTACAAGGAAACATATAGTAAAATGAATAGACAAGTAAATATACGATAGATAAAAGGAAAAGAGAACTAAAACCGATGATATAATAAGAGAGAGATGAATGTACAAAGCGGCCAATGAGATGAACGTGATTTATTACAGAGAGAGAGAGAGAGAGAGAGAGAGAGAGAGAGAGAGAGAGAGAGAGAGAGAGAGAGAGAGAGAGAGAGAGAGAGAGCGAATCCATTACTTTTAGGCTAAAAAAAAAAAGAGGCTGCAATAGGGGCACTATACTGGTTTTCCTTCGTCATATGAGGCCTCATTAAACCTTATGACTGAACCAATGAAGCTTCATGGGGCTTCCCTGGACCAAATATGCGGGTCCATTCAGTGCCAATTGAAGCATTCACTTTATCTCGTGGTCTGGTAACAGTGGCGGTGGCTTGGAAAGGTCTTAATTCTGACTACACTGATCCTTTCTCTCTCTCTCTCTCTCTCTCTCTCTCTCTCTAATCCTAGATTTTCTTTAATCTCGAGGACTGGATTATTTATCAACAACGATTCACTATCTGGCGAGGATTCGAAGCAGCGACACAGCGAACACGACCAGATAAGGATGTGTCACATAATGCAAAAAATGTATTACGATACCCTGATAACGCAAAACAGAGAGAGAGAGAGAGAGAGAGAGAGAGAGAGAGAGAGAGAGAGAGAGAGAGAGAGAGAGAGATGTCACCTGTTGATGTCCAGTTTAGATATGGTGGACAAACTGGTTCGAAAACTCCTGACCAAGAAATTTACGATCCTTACCACTACCTCCTCCTCTTCCTCCTCCTCCTCCTCCTCCTCCTCCTCCTCCTCGTTCTGCCGTAGATATAGACGAAAGGAGATTAAAGGGGAATTAATCTGATTAGACGATTACTAAACATGGTGGACACAAAGCCTGAGGGGAGGTGAAAGAGAAGAAAGTTTGCGCTACGTGAGATTGGAATTTCTAGATGGTTTATTAAAAGAGAGAGAGAGAGAGAGAGAGAGAGAGAGAGAGAGAGAGAGAGAGAGAGAGAGAGAGAGAGAGAGAGACTATGAATGAAAGCGAATGAAAATGACCCACCATATTCGGGAGAAAATGCGCACAAAATGAGAGGCATAATCTCTCTCTCTCTCTCTCTCTCTCTCTCTCTCTCTCTCTCTCAGGCAGGTTGTGTCGCTGCGGTTCCCAATACAGACAACATGGCTCGTATTATGCTGAAATTCATCTTGACACATCAGTTCTTGCAGGGAATATAAAAGAAGAGGACAGGGAGAAAGAGGAAGGGGAGAAGGAAGAAGAGTAGGAGAAGGAGGAGGAGGAGGAGAAGAGGGAAAAAGAAGAAGAAGAAGAAGAAAAGGGGTTTGGGTGGGAGGGTTGACCACGCAAGAGAAGGGAGAGAAGAAAGAGATAAATAATAAAAAGGAAGAGACGATGGGAGTGTGAGATAAGAAGGACCGAAGCAAGATAGAGGAAGGTTCTGTGTTCGTCTTATCTGAACCTCTCGGATTTGTTGAGAGAGAGAGAGAGAGAGAGAGAGAGAGAGAGAGAGAGAGAGAGAGAGAGAGAGAGAGAGAGAGAGAGAATCCACAGTCATACATATACATGGTAGCATAAACATTGCGGTGACCGCAGAGTAAATGCGAATCAAAATTAAACTCGTACGATGAATGAAAACATACCAACACATTTTCGCTCACCTGTGGGCACTCTAATCTCGGTAGCTGAAAGAGGTAGCCGACTGTCGCCCGTTGTGAGGAAACATCAGCCTGTAACTCGAAAATATATGGCCCCTTACCTGTCCAGGCGTGGCTAATCAAAATAAAATCACACCTAACTGGTTTTATTGAGGCAAGAGCGCCAGAAAAGCTCAAATAATTACTTGGAATGGCAGTGATAAAAATGAACTGGTTTGGAGGTGCAAGGTAGCAAGGACTCGAACCAAACAACCCGTCATTTTCACCACGGAGAATTAATCGACGTTATCATCTCCCGCATGAAGCGCTGTAAAATTAGCAGCCGGTTTTCATTATTCTACATTGGAAATAGTAAAACGCAAATCTGAAACAAGTTTGCTATGTTTTCCAGGCAATATGGACCATTTTTCATTGCGGTTACAAGGCTATTGGTTTTCATCTGTACTATACAATTCATCGTGTAAAAAAGAATGAAAAGACTGCTTGATAGTCATATTAATTGACTGATTAGTTGATTTGCTCAATAATTGATATCAAAACAGCAGTACTAGGTAGAAAACAAAGGAAACTGAAAAATAATGAAGACAAATAGAGAAAAATTAATATCCGAATATATTTTCACAATAATAATAATAATAATAATAATGATAATAATAATAATAATAATAATAAAATAATAATAATAGTAACAAAAACTCATGTGGCATCTTAAGGAACTCCAGCAGATGCAAGAAAAAGGACGACAAAAAAATAATGAGAAATAATCGTTTTGAAATTTATCACGGGTACTCTAAAATTCGTATAAAAGTTAAATGTTAGCAAAATAGATACTAATACAAGTGATTTGTGATCAGAAACTTCATAAAACAGAGGAACGAGCAAAGGAAAATACTACAAAATCTTTCTCTTCACAGGGAAGAGATTGATTGAGAAATAGTGAAACGAAATACAATATCAGAGTCTCTTTCAGGCAGTTTACAAAGACAGGTTAGTAGAAGCAGGAAACATACATGAAGGGGAACAGATAATAGTGTACGTTAAACTGAAGAATGTCATAAACATTCTCTTCGTGTTTTAATTTCACTAGAGCTTAAAATTAGCTG
Source organism: Portunus trituberculatus (assembly GCF_017591435.1). Classification (NCBI taxonomy): domain Eukaryota; kingdom Metazoa; phylum Arthropoda; class Malacostraca; order Decapoda; family Portunidae; genus Portunus; species Portunus trituberculatus. The sequence continues at coordinate 5,512,412 of NC_059284.1, forward strand.
CTTTTTTTATTTCACACTTTTTTTTTTTCCATGAGTGGCCACAGCAGGGCAGGAGACACGTGCCCGCTTGTGTTAAGTTTCAAAGTATGTGATTCGATTAAGGAAATGTGAACATTCACTTAATGCTTCTCGTCCTTCCCCTCAATTTTGTGATTTCCTGCAGAACAATACTGTATTTCTCGCTCACACAGCACACTAACTGTATTTTATTTTTCTCTCTCCTCCTTCCCTCCCTATCTCTCTCTCTCTCTCTCTCTCTCTCTCTCTCTCTCTCTCTCTCTCTCTCTCTCTCTCTCTCTCTCTTTCTCTCTTTTTACGGTCAGTAAACAAAGAGGTTTAAAGTCACCAAGATGAGAGAAGAAAAAAGACACCGAGATAAAGGAATGAAAGAAGGGTCAAAAGGAATGCATCCATAAAGAGAGAGAGAAATACGAAAGAGAAAGGTTATATAAAACAAGTGAACAAATAATGACAAATTATCATCATATGCGAAGTGTGTGTGTGTGTGTGTGTGTGTGTGTGTGTGTGTGTGTGTGTGTGTGTGTGTGTGTGTGTGTGTGTGTGTGTGTGTGTGTGTGTGTGTGTGTGTGTCTGTGTTTCACTGTTTGATCTGCTGCAGTCTCTGAGGAGACAGCAAGACGTTACCCTACGGAACGAGCTCAGAGCTCATTATTTCCGATCTTCGGATAGGCCTGAGACCAGGCACACAACACACACCAGGACAACAAGGTCACAACTCCTCGATTTACATCCCGTACCTACTCACTGCTAGGTGAACAGGGGCTACACGTGAAAGGAGACACACCCAAATATCTCCACACGCCAGCGCTCTAACCACTGAGCTACCGGGCGTGTGTTTGTTTGTGTGAGAGAGAGAGAGAGAGAGAGAGAGAGAGAGAGAGAGAGAGAGAGAGAGAGAGAGAGAGAGAGAGAGAGAGAGAGAGAGAGAGAGAGAGAGAGAGAGAGAGAGAGAGAGAGAGAGAGAGAGAGAGAGAGAGAGAGAGAGAGAGAGAGAGAGAGAGAGAGAGAGAGAGAGAGAGAGAGAGAGAGAGAGAGAGAGAGAGAGAGAGAGAGAGAGAGAGAGAGAGAGAGAGAGAGAGAGAGAGAGAGAGAGAGAGAGAGAGAGAGAGAGAGAGAGAGAGAGAGAGAGAGAGAGAGAGAGAGAGAGAGAGCGAGGAAGACGTCATGTCACCTTTTTTCTTCTTACTTCACTATCTCTTGGCTTGGCGCGCACTCCTACACACACACACACACACACACACACACACACACACACACACACACACACACAACCCACCTCCTCTAACACACACACACACCGTACAGTGTAGTGGTTAGCACGTTCGACTCACAATCAAGAGGGTCCGGGTTCGAGTCCCGGGAAGCGGCGAGGCAAATCGGCAAGGGTCATAATGTGTGGCCCCTGGTCACCTAGCAGTAAATAGGTAAGGGATGTAACTCGAGGGGTTGTGGCCTCGCTTTCCCGGTGTGTGGAGTGTGCTGTGGTCTCAGTCCTATCTGATTATCGGTCACTACGAGCTCTGAGCTCTCTCCGTAGGGGAAAGACTAGCTGGGTGACCAGCAAACGACCGTGGTGAATAAGACACACACACACACACACACACACACACACACGTCATCAGAAAAGTAAGTAAAAGTAAGAAGTCCTGAGCGGGCTGCCTGGGGGAACACACTCTTGTTTGTTATATTTCGGTGTAATTTACTTTCTTCACGTCAATCAATTTTTCTCCGTTAAACTAACTCTTCCCTCTCTTCCTCTCCTACTCTTCTGCTACTGCTCCCTATTACTACTACTACTACTACTACTACTACTACTGGCAAACACATCTAATTACTACTACTACAATACTACAACTACCTCCACCACTTTTGCTATTCGTACCACCACCACTACTACTACTGCTGCTGTGTGACTGCTGCTGCTGCTGTGACTAGTGCTGCTATTGCTGCTGCTGCTGCTGGGTTGCTGCTGCTGCTGCTGCTGCTGCTGCTGCTGCTGCTGCTGCTGCTGCTGCTGCTGCTGCTGCTGCTGCTGCTGCTGCTGCTGCTGCTGCTGCTGCTGCTGCTGCTGCTGCTGCTGCTGCTGCTACTACTACTACTACTACTACTACTACTACTACTACTACTACTAGTACTAATACTATTACGACTACTATTACTACTACTACTTCTGCCACTGCTGCTGATGTTGCTATTACTACTAGTACTACTGCTGCTGTTGCTGTTGCTATTGTTACTATTACTTTTCCTGCTGATGTCGTTACTAATAGCACTGTTGTTGTTGATTATAATGATAATATTGACAACAAGTAAACAAGAACACAAGAGCCAGGATAAAAAAATCATTCCCAACATCAATAACAATAGTAACAACACAGATTATAATAACTTCTATAATGATAATAATAATAATAATAATAATAATAATAATAATAATAATAATAATGATAATGATAATGATAATAATAATAATAAGAACAAGAACAATACTAATACTAATACTACTACTGCTACTACTACTACTACTTCTACTAAGAATAATTGGAATAATAATAAAAATAATAATAATAAATAATAATAAAGATAATTATAATAATAACAATAATAATAATAATAATAATAATAATAATAATAATAATAATAATAATAATAATAATAATAATAATAATAATAATAATAATAATAATAATAATAATAATAATAATAATAATAATAATAATAATAATAATAATAATAGCAACAACATCAAGTACCTTATAGAAAGAAAGCAAGTGAACCGTTCTCTCTTTTTCTACCTCGAAGGGATAACGAGAGAGAGAGAGAGAGAGAGAGAGAGAGAGAGAGAGAGAGAGAGAGAGAGAGAGAGAGAGAGAGAGAGAGAGAGAGAGAGAGAGGCATTCCAGTGCACTTAAGAAATTGGAGCTTGGTGAGCATTTTGTCACTGGGCCGAGCCATACATGTCTCCGTATCGAACACTTTCGGGTGAAATGCAATCTTCTCTCTCTTGTAAGGACGATGCAATCTTTGCTAGAGCATTTCTCCTCCATCCTCTCCTCCTATACTCCGTCTCGCTATTCCATCCGCCTTCATTGTGGAAGGAAAAAAATTGAAAAAAAAATTCTCCCCCAAACTCTTAATCTCGCTCGAGGCATCCAGAAGTGGGAGGAGTTCCAGCTTCCCAGGATATTCACTCCGCCGGTCAAGGCCACGGGGACGCTTCACAATAGGGCGGGAAAGTGACGATATTTCCACCACCCAGATTGACGCACGTGTAGGAAAGAGGAAAAGTGAGTGACAATACCTGGCTCTCCCCACCTGTCTATCACTGCAAGATAGCAATTTCTCTCTCTCTCTCTCTCTCTCTCTCTCTCTCTCTCTCTCTCTCTCTCTCTCTCTCTCTCTCTCTCTCTCTCTCTCCCTCTCTCTCTCTCTCTGATGCGATCATAAGAGCGATGCCTGATTTTTCCCCTTACACTGCAGACCTGTTCACTTAATGTGCTTATGTCGCTTGAAAGGTTTTTGTGAATCGAGCCAAAATTCATCATTCAGTTCAGTCATCGTCTCTCTGTCCTGCCAATTAACCGTATTAATGATACACTTATCAGAAACGAGTTTGTACTGTAAGATACATTATCATTACATTAACTCATATGTTGTTAATGTAATAAAAAAAATACACTCACTCGTTTGCATGTATTAACGTTTCTCACACTGAAATAAGCATCAGCGAATATATGAAAGAGAAACACAACAACACCCTTCACCTCCAATACCACGAAGAAACAACCCTTAGAAGACAGAACTGCTTCATTAATCCTTCCCTATTACGGTCAACGGTGATCTGGCAGCGCACATGACGAACAAGTAAGGAAAAAAAGAATCATACCTATTTTACTATCATTCGTCGCGTTTGGCTTCAGCGGGGGAGACTCAGTTAAACATTAGTGAGTCTCGCAAGTAAAAAGGAACTAAAGAGCTTCTGAAAGTTCACAACAGAAACCTAATGGTACCCCTTGAAAGACTCCGCATTGCGTCAAGAGTATGGAACAGAAGAAGCAGCAGCAGCAGCAGAAGCAGGAAGAGTATAGAATGAGAAGGAGAAGGAATAAAAGCTGTATGGAAGGAGAAATATTGGATGAAAGCAAGGAAAGAGAGATAAAGAGAGAATACGTTTGATTGAGAAAGAGGAGGAGAAAGAATGAGTAAATAGAAAACGAAAAGAAAAAAAAGATGACAAAATTAAATGAAAAACAGGAACAAAACAGAACTGGAGATGAATGTAATAACCGGAGAGATATGGGAGAAGAGGGGGACAAAATGAGGGAAGATAGAAAATAACGCATATAAAGACAAAAAAAAAAAACAACTGCGATAAATGGGACAAACAGAGAGAAGAGAAGAAGGTGGATCAAGGGAAGAAAAATGAGGGAGAAATGGTAGTTTAAGGGAGACACGGCAGAGCTGGGAAGAGTGAGATAAGAGAGGAAGGGGGAGAGGAAAAATAGGGAGTAATGTACAGTATGGAGGCAGGTGGGAGGAGCTGAGAAGGAGGTCGAAGAAGTTGGAGGAGGAGGGGGGGTTAAGAGGAGGTGAATGGATGAAAGAGTAGATACAGAGAAAAGTACTAGGGCACTAGGAGGAAAGATGAACAAGAATAAAGAAAACGAAGAGAAATTTAAAACACTGAAAAAGTAGGAAATTAAAGGTAAAATAAACTAAATAAGGAATATTGATATTACAAAAGAAAATTGGAAAAAAAAAGCTAAGGAAGGCACAATGAGGGAAGTAACGGGATAGACGTGGGGAAGTTAGGATAGGAAGGGTTAGTTGGGACGAAGAAAGGAACACAGGCTAGAAGAGAAAAGTAGAGCAGATAAGAGGGAATGAAAAGGAAGAAATTGGGGAGAATCGGAGAAGGAAAATAAAAAAGAAAATGGAAAGATGAGTAGGGATATAGAAACGGGAGACCAGAAGATAAATGAATAGAAGGAAGAAAGATAGGGAGAGACGTATAAGGTAAATAAAGGGAGAGGAGGAGAGTAAAAGAGAAGGGGAGGCAAACGCAAGAAGATATAGTGAAGAAGATGGAGGGAGAATATGAAGTATGAAGGAAAAGAGGAAGAAAGAGAGAAATGAGAGGAGTCAAATGAAAAGAGGGTGTGCAAAGAAGAAAGCAAGAAGACAGAATGGGAGAGAGGATATATGAGGGTAGGAAAAAAGGGTACAATGGAAGAAGGGGAACTAAATGAGGGGTCTGGACAGAGAGGAGAGGGAGTGGGAGAGCCAAAGGGAGATGGAGAGGGAGGAGAGGCAAGGAAGGGAGAGTAGTAGTTCGAGTCAATGCGTTGAAATGAGGGTTTCCTGTCACGTGTCTCCACTACCACAAGACACGTCCCTTGTCAATACGGCCTCATCAGTGTGTGTGTGTGTGTGTGTGTGTGTGTGTGTGTGTGTGTGTGTGTGTGTGTGTGTGTGTGTGTGTGTGGTGTGTGTGGAGTGTGTGTGTGGGGGAGGAGAGCGAAGATCGATCAATTTTGGGTAAGGTTTCGTCTTGTTTACATTCCTTTCCAATTTAGATTTTCATATTTGATAGATAATGTCTACTTGTTTTTATTTAGCTTATTGATTTCTCTTTTTCTTTGTTTTCTTATCTTTGTTATTACTCATTTTCCTCCTCCTGCAGCAACTAGAGCTATTACTCCTTTATACTACTACTCCTCCTCCTCCTACTACTACTACTACTACTACTACTACTACTACTACAACTATTATCATGAAATAAAGCATAAAGATAATAATGATGGTGATAAAAACTATAAAGTTTTATTTTCATTATAAAGATGAGAATAATAATGTAATAATAATGATAATGAAAACAAAAATAATAATAATAATAATAATAATGATAATATTAACAATAATAAAAACAATAATAATAATAATAATAATAATAATAATAATAATAATAATAATAAAATAATAATAATAATAATAATAATAATTATTATTATTATTATTATTATTATTACCACCGCGGCCTTTTCTTGTTGCTTTTCGTGCAAGGGAACAAATCTGTGTCCAGTATTTCACTGTATTTACTAATTTCACGCATCATTGCCTCTCACCCTCTCTCTCTCTCTCTCTCTCTCTCTCTCTCTCTCTCTCTCTCTCTCTCTCTCTCTCTCTACGCGTCCCCTTCTTCCCGCCTCTACTTTTTCATTCTCGTCCCCTCCTTTCCCTTATCCCTTATCTCCTTTGTTTCATTGTTCATTTCTCAGTTTCAATTCTGGCTTTGTATTTACCGCTACGTCACTTTTTTTTCCTTGCATTGAGAGAGAGAGAGAGAGAGAGAGAGAGAGAGAGAGAGAGAGAGAGAGAGAGAGAGAGAGAGAGAGAGAGTAGATGTGACTGACATAGAGGCAACGCTAATGTAAAATCTAGGAATAATGATAAGGAAAATATTCACGTTTGTTAGGGAAAAATAAATAAACGAAATGCTGAAAGATAAAGAGAAGGAAGAATACTTGAATAAAATGTTGATAAAAACAGGACAAAGGACAAAGCAAAAAACGAAAGAAAGATGTAGAGGAATGAGGGGAAGAAAGAACAAGAGAATGAAACAGGTCACACATAGAGAGAGAGAGAGAGAGAGAGAGAGAGAGAGAGAGAGAGAGAGAGAGAGAGAGAGAGAGAGAGAGAGAGAGAGAGAGAGAGAGAGAGAGAGAGAGAGAGAGAGAGAGAGAGAGAGAGAGAGAGAGAGAGACAGACAGACAGACAGACAGACTAAATGATTATGAAAAAAAAGTAAAATATATATCTAGTCGAAAAATCAAATATATAAAAAAAAATCTAAAAGTAAAATTGTATAAATCAGGAAACAAAAGAAGATAAATACATATTACTAAAAAAAAAAAAAAAAAAAAAAAATTAAAAGGAAAAAAAACAGAAAATAAATTAAGAAAACTTGAGAGATGAAAAGGGAAATGAAAATAAAATAGAAAAAAATAATAAAAACAGCGTGTGACTAAAAGAAGAAATGCTAAAAGAAGGTTGCCATTTGCTCCTTAAGGTAAAAATTTAAAACATTCCACTTTGTCTTCTTGTATAGGGCAAAGAGCACAGAGTAATCCACTAATGTTTTCCAGAGAGGGCGCCTTTTACAGATGTAGGTGATGGCTGGCTACTGCCCCATCAATATCCTTCGCTGCAGTCGCTCCTCAAATGTGCCCCTCCATCTTCATCTCTAACTACGATCAGCCCACTACTTTTTTTTATTTACCTTCTGTTTTTTTACTAACGTCTCTCTCTCTCTCTCTCTCTCTCTCTCTCTCTCTCTCTCTTTTAATAATTCCTTTTTCTTACATATTTTTTTAATCTTTTGATATCATTCTATCGCCTGTTACCTTTCTTTTCCATTAATACACATCCTTTATGATATTAGTTTCGTTTCAACATGTTTTCACAATATATCCAGTCATTTCTTCCTCATTTCTTAGCATATATTCACTATCGTTCAACCTGTTTTCATCTCTTTCTCTTCTTTTTATAATCTCTGTTATTTTTCCATTACAGTCATATGCTATTACCTCATGTCTTTATTTTCATCGTTCCATCTCTCTCTCTCTCTCTCTCTCTCTCTCTCTCTCTCTCTCTCTCTCTCTCTCTCTCTTCCTTTCTCTGGCGCTTATATTATCCTAAATATCTTACTATTACTGTGTCGCTTTCTTCTTCCTACACTGCAATCATTTGTTTCTGAATCAATTTTCGACTTTTCTAGCTCAGTTACCCTTGCTTCGTCAATTCTATCTGTTTTATTTCTTATCATTTTTTCTTCTTCATCTACCTTCCGTATGATTTCTTTTTAATCTTACTCGATTTTAAGTGTTTTTTTTTTTTTAGTATATCTATCTTTTATTTCAGATTTTCTTCATTCACCTCTTCTTCATGTCTTATTGTTCACCATTCTTTCCTCTTTATCTCTCGAGCTCGCATCATTATTTTTTCTCAGCTCTCCTTGACCTGTGTTTTTCATTCTAGAATCTCGAACATTAATGCACAATGTTTAGCCTCAGTGCAACTAATGAAAACAGCTCTCTCTCTCTCTCTCTCTCTCTCTCTCTCTCTCTCTCTCTCTCTCTCTCTCTCTCTCTCTCTCTCTGCTGCATCAACCATTCCTTTCATCTCACACACTATGATGGAAAAATAAGGATCTCACCGCTAGGACTGAGAGCCACACGGAGAGACGCACAGCTAAGCCCGGCACACCAGGCCCTCGCAGGTAACATCATTACCACCTTGATCTCAAAACTCATATGGAGTCAAATCTGATTTAAGCATTCGACTGCCCTCCAGCGTCGAATTAGTGATGTGTGAGCTGCTGCCGTGTTGTCATTATTGCATAAGCTTTCACTGTGAGCTTTGTCTTAACTTTCTCTCTCTCTCTCTCTCTCTCTCTCTCTCTCTCTCTCTCTCTCTCTCTCTCTCTCTCTCTCTCTCTCTCTCTCTCTCTCTCTCTCTCTCTCTCTCTCTCTCTCTCTCTCTCTGATCTGTGGTAGTTCTAAAAGTTATAGTAGGTTTTTTATTTACTTATTTTATTTTTTATTACATATGGCTGCTATTTTGGATGCGTGTCAAGTTAGTTCACTTAATCTCGTTGTGACTTTTTAATTGCACGAGTAATAAAGTTACCTAAACTTCATTATCTCTGCATCTTTGATACCTCATTTTTTCCCTATCTGTTTGAATGTCCTTTTTTGACTGACACACACACACACACACACACACACACACACACACACACACACACACACATTCTCTCTCTCTCTCTCTCTCTCTCTCTCTGCTTGGGTTGTAATATGGTGACAAGGTCTTATGATAAAGTCAGGTAATGTTCCCCCAGATCAACCTGACCACATTTCTTCCCTGCCCTTTGACTGCTACCTGCCTCCTTTATCAATACATACTCCCTTACCCCTTACCTGTTCCTCCTCTCCTGTTCAATACCTTTTCCCCTTCCTCATCCCCACCTGTCTATTCCTTCCTTCCTCTTCCTCCCCTTTGACTAACCCCTTCCTCCTCCTCTCTTCCTCTTCTCTTTCCTCTCCTATCCCTTCCCGTCCCATCTGGTCCCTCACCAGACAAAGGCACCGTCACTACATTCTCCCCTCTCGCCCCACTCATCCCTCTCACGCTCCGCTTGCCAAGAATTACGCCAAACTTTTCTCCACCCTAACTCATCACGTGATCCTCTGGGAGTACCTCTCTCTCTCTCTCTCTCTCTCTCTCTCTCTCTCTCTCTCTGTTCGCATTTTTTTTATTTTAAAGGAATTTTGTAATTGTCAAGGTGTATGTAGTGAGTGCATTGCATTGTTGTTGTTTTATTTTATTTTTTTTTCATTGTTATTGTTATCATTGTTACCATCGTTATTATTATCATAAGCATTTTCATTATTATTTTCATTATCATTATTATTATCATTATCGTTATCATTATCATTATTGCTACCAATGTAAAGCAATAACTCATATTTGAATACATCAGCGGCAGCAAGAACAACACGAACAACAGCTATGTACTACTGTTACTACTGCTACAACAACAACAACAACAACAACAACTACTGCTACTACTACATTACAAGGGCACTGGCCACAAACAAAGTGTTGGACTACTACAAAAAATCTACCAGTTAACCTTGACACTCCTCTTTTGAAAGAGTTTAAGTCAAAGGCAGGTGGAAATACAGACACAGGTAGAGAGTTCCAGAGTTTACTACTACTACTACTACTACTACTACTACTACCACCACCACCACCACCACTACTACTACTACTACTACTACAAGTATTTCAATAACACATTTCTCTGTATCGAGACTATGAAAATTAAAATCTAGTTTTTTGTTTGTAAATATTTGTTTGGTGACATTAATTAACATTTCAACATCATTATTACAAAAAAAAAATGGACACTTAATTATCAAACTCTGCGCGCATTATACGAAAAAAAATATATATGTAAATAATAGCTAAAGTGAAGAAAAATAACAACATTTTCATATGTAATTATAACTCGCTAATCTGAAGCGGGATTTTTCACTAATACTGATTATTATTTTTCCATATTTTTCCTGTTTATTAGAAACAAATAATGAATGTGAGAAACAATCGGTGCAATAAAAACGGCGAACATAATAAAAAAAATAGAATATCCAACGGTAAAGGGAAAGAGAAACATAAATGAATACAAAGGAAAACCAAAAAAAAAAACTTCTCGGTTTTTGCGAGACTATTTAGTAACTACTACGATATAAGTACAGCGAAGAGGGAGATGGTAGCACAGTAGAAGGCACCTCACCACCCACCGATTCACAACTCCCTCCAGCTTATGCCAGCTTGGATATAGTTAGGAAAAGTACAGTAAGGCATGGAAAAACTAGCTTAGAATTTGCATAGGAGAGAAAGAATGGAAGTTCTAGTATTTGCCCTACAATGAACCTTATAGGCCTCTGGAAAGAAGAAAGAGGAAGAGAGAGAGGATGAGGAGAAAGAACAAAAAGAGAACGAGGAGCCGGAGGATGAAGATAAAGAAAAGAACAAAGAACAAAAAGGATGAGAAAGAGGAAGAGGAGAAAAAAGAGAAAGAAGAGGAAAAAGAGGACGAGAAGGAAGAGGAGGAGGATATGGAAAATGAAATAACACATAAAGCAGAAAATATAAACATTTAAAGACGCAGAAATAAAAGACAAAGAAGAGACCAAATAACAACAACTCCTTTTCACCAAATGGAATCAAACAAAAAAGACAAAGACCAATAAAATGCGAAGAATACATTGATATAAAAATGCTAAAATAACCAACGCGGAAAAGGAAAAGGAATAAGAGGGAAGGAGGGGAGGAGGCGAGAGGGAAATAGAGTCTAAAGGTTTATGCTCTATTTTTCGAGACCTTCTCCTGAGGGTGTTGTTGGGTGGAAGACATGCGAGATAGGAGAGCCCGGGCGAGGAGAGACCAAGTGAGGAGGGGGAATGGGAGACCAGGAGAGGGGAGAGCAGGAGTGGGAGTAACAGGAGAGGGGAGACGAGGTAAGGGTGACCCGCGACAACCACCTTGCGACAACACTGACAAATTTCTTGACCTTCTGACTCGCGATACTTTCTTTTTTCCTTTCGTGTGCCTGTTTTCCCTCACATGTGTCTTTCTCTTTTCTTTTCTTTGCTGTCTCTCTTACTCAGTTTCTTCTCCACATTCTCTTTCTCTCTATTCTTTTATCTCATACATCTTCTCTGGAATCTCCTCTAACTTATTTTTCCTCGATAAATAACTTTCTTTCCTTTCTTATTCCCATTTTTTTCTTTATGTGTCGCTTTCTCCTCTCTCACTCATCATTTCTTACCCATTTTCTTTGGTCTTTTTTTCCGTTATAGTTTTTGGTCTCCTCATGTCAACTTTTCTTCTCTTAATTCCTTTTTTTCTCAGTTTCTTAAGTGCCTTTTCTTTTTCTTTCTTTTTCTATATCATTACATTTTCCTTTTTCGTCTTCTGTTCCTACTTTTCATCATACTTTTGTGTTTCGTCTCTCATGCTTTTCCACTTGCTCATTTTGATAGTGCTGTTACTTTCTTTCATCCTTCTTTCTTGCGATCATTTTCTTTTTTATTATATTTCTGCTGTTCCTTTTACATATTTTCCTCATAGTTTCCCTTTTATTTTTACTCCATTATCCCTCCTCCTCCTCTTCCTTCTCTTCCTCTTTCATCTTTGTTCCCCATCAATATTTTTACTAAGCATGTCTTATCATTTTTTTCTGATCTGATATTTGTTCCTCTTTGATCTCATACTCTCCTCTTGCTCATTTCCATCTTTCATTTATATATTACTGGAGCACCGCCTCTGCCCAGATTGGAAAATGAACATGAAACGAGAAAAAAATAAGCGGGTAAGAACGTTTCAAACCCAAAGAAACACTATGAAACACCATTTTCAGCCATTTCCTAACCTTCCCCTCTGTTCCCAGCCTCTCTCCAGCCACCACCGCCACCACCACCACTACCATCACCACAACCACAGCTTCCCCACCGGCACCCTCCAGCAAGATTAATAGTTACTAGTCCCCACATCCCTTCGTCAGTCAGGTCGTGGAAGCTGATGAGCCGCTGTTGTGAGAGAGAGAGAGAGAGAGAGAGAGAGAGAGAGAGAGAGAGAGAGAGAGAGAGAGAGAGAGAGAGAGAGAGAGAGAGAGAGAGAATGGTCTCCTCTGCTTCAGTAAAGTTGTACTCTCTATTCTAACAGAGCACAGTCCATCGCTCTTTACTAACCGAGTAATGGGATTTTGTATTAGCTCTACAAAGCCGTGCGAATATTCTCTGTACTAACTTGAATTAAAATGTGCTGGATTTTGATTCTATGAACAGATACCGTGAAATAACGCAAGAATTTCAAAAAGAATGAACGAAATAGTAGCATCTAAATTTTGTTTCATAATTGTATTGGTCTCATTACATGCATGAAACCGAGTATAAATATAAAGGGTTAGGATCTTATGAAGTGAAATAGTTTAATGATCATTGAATTTAATATGCATAAATAAAAACTATAGGATTTGAACATATTTCTTTCGAGATATGAATATATTTTGGGATGAATAGGAAATAATGCATTGCAAACAAGAATACAAAATAAATCATGAACTTCCAGCAGTAACTTAGAAAATAATGAAGAACAAAAACATATAACATTGCCTTTTTTATCGCCCTAAGAAAAAAAAATCAGCGTATTACATGCAAAACCGTTAAAATTACCATATTATTTTAGCAAACCAAAACTAACTATTAAAAATGAATAGATAGATAAAATTACAAAATCTGTCAGACAAAAGTTTCAGCTAATTCAAACAACAACAAAAAAACAACAACAACAATCGATTGCTAGGCCATTAATACGTAAAGAAAGGGAGGTCATAATACAAGAGACGAGAGACAGGCAGCTATCACACTCAAGCTATGCAAATGCACACGTCACTGATTTATTTCAAGAGCTTTCCTGGTCCGGAGATGGCTTTCAACCTTATCAGTTTCCATCCTCGCCTAATTCCGCTGAGTGGCTCTGGGTGTGGCTTATGGTGTGGTATGCGATGGCGTAGTGATGGTGCAGTGAAAGTGGTGCGTTACACTGTGGTACTGCAGGGCTGTTGCCGGTGATATATGGTGCGGTTAGGCATAATTAAGGCGTGGTCTAATGCTCGTGTGTGGTGGTGCGTTATGTTACGGTGTTGTAGGTTGTTTATGATGAAGTGTGGTCTGTTCGAGTATAGAGCTTAGGTGAATTCGGTGTGTGGTGGTGCTGCGGTGGTGTGTTGGAAAATTAAAATTAGCGATGTGGTTAAATGTACCGTTCGAGTGAAATAAAATGTACTAGTAATTTTCTAATGATTAACAAATGCATGAATGTACTTTGCCTACAGTGAAAAGTTACTGGTGTTAAGTGGTGTTTAAAGAGGCTGTGATGACTGAACTAGTAGTTGTGGTAAAGATACTGGAGGTGGTGGTGGCGATAGTAGTGGTGGTGTTACACTTATTTTGAATTGGTTAATGATGTAAAAACTATGCTTTTTTAAATGAGAGTTAACGACAATACGCGACCTTTTGAGTGACCCGGTGGTGGTGGTTGTAATAATTATAACTGTAGCGGCGTAGCATCCTTTGACTAATATGAGGAGGGTGTTTAAGAGGAAAATACTGCTATTAGGTGGTAGTTAAAGTGGTCGTGGTGGTGAGTGTGGTGGAGGCTGCGGTGGAGAGACCGTGGAGAGGGCTGGTGTGGAGTGATTAATGATCCACAAAGATTCAGTGTCTGTCAGATACATGCAAATGCGCGATTCCGTGTTTACTACAAGTTGTGTTGTGGTGTTGAGTGTTATTGCGATTCCGTGATGTGTTGCTGGACTGTGTTGTGCATGGTGTGTGTGTGTGTGTGTGTGTGTGTGTGTGTGTGTGTGTGTGTGTGTGTTTCATATGTGTAGTGAAAATCTACGTTGTTACTCTCTCTCCTCTCTCTCTCTCTCTCTCTCTCTCTCTCTCTCTCTCTCTCTCTCTCTCTCTCTCTCTCTCTCTCTCTCACTAAAATTCATGCCGAAGTCTTATAAATTCTGACCAAAAGAAGGAGCAAAATACCTTAAACAAAATTTGGAAGCAAGTGCCAAGTTGGTAGAATTTAGAATCATGTTCTTAATACTATGGCGTCATGGTGTGTGTGTGTGTGTGTGTGTGTGTGTGTGTCTGTGTGTGTGTGCTCACGCGTGCATGTGTAAAAGCGGCACGTACAGGGCATTCATTCTGCGGTCACTTCCTTGCTACAGAAATGGAAGTGTAAAGTCAAGAGCACGTCTGGTTAAGTCTCTACCTTAATACTTGAGTGTGGGTGAGGGAATCGTGGCTCTAAGCGGCTAAAGGGCGACACCAACTATATATATATATATATTACATCAAAAAGGGAATCGTACCACTCAAAACAATAATAAAACAGAGAAACACACATAAAGGAGCCGATTTTCATATCTACGTCACCACAATACGAGTTATGATTTTTTGTGCACCTGGATGAGTTAACCTAGCTACCTGTCCTCGATTTGCTCTATCATGAAGTCAACAAGAGGCAGACTATGACCCTCTCCCTTCAGACTGCACACAGGAGACCAAGGGATGCACGGTGGTGGGAGGCAGAGGGGATAGTTACAATACAACCCTCAGAGGCACACAGGAAGGCCAGGTAGAAAGAGAGAGAGAGAGAGAGAGAGAGAGAGAGAGAGAGAGAGAGAGAGAGAGAGAGAGAGAGAGAGAGAGAGAGAGAGAGAGAGAGAGAGAAACTGCAATGTATCCCTCCTCACTCCATCCCGTTGGTCTGACATTGCTTCCCCTTGTTAATATTTTAACGTTATATTGCCTCTGAGCCAGAAGGAACGGACGGCGTGATAACTGAACAAACATCACACGGAGCATCCCGCTGAGCAAGCCAACCAGACTCAAGCAAATACATACACCAGGGGGAGAGAGAGAGAGAGAGAGAGAGAGAGAGAGAGAGAGAGAGAGAGAGAGAGAGAGAGAGAGAGAGAGAGAGAGAGAGAGAGAGAGAGAGAGAGAGAGAGAGAGAGAGAGAGAGAGAGAGAGAGAGAGAGAGAGAGAGAGAGAGAGAGAGAGGAGAAAGTGAGAATGAGAGAGAGAAATACTAGAGACCTTCCAAATTATCATGAATAATAAATACGACAAAAAGAGACCTGTATTCGTGTGTGTGTGTGTGTGTGTGTGTGTGTGTGTGTGTGTGTGTGTGTGTAGAAGCAAGTGTACAGGAGTCTAATGGAAGTGTGTTATGGCAGTAATTGAGGTAACTCGCTGGCCACGCCAGGCTGGACGTAAGGGGAAGATGGGCCCACTCACGCACACCTGAATCGTTGCCCTGCCTGGTCGTCGAGTTTTGGGAGTGTGTGTGTGTGTGTGTGTGTGTGTGTGTGTGTGTGTGTGTGTGTGTGTGTGTGTGTGTGTGTGTGTGTGTGTGTGTGTGTGTGTGTGTGTGTGTACCTGCATTATCCTTTTTTGGCTTTCTATATACTGTCATCAACCTTTATTAGCATGAGTAGTAAATGTATATCCCTTTATTTCTACCTCTGGATTTTGTTAATTTCTCTTTTCATTTTCTTTTTTTTTTCTCTTTTTTTTTTTGTTCATTCCCTTCACCATTTGGGGTTTCCCGCTCTTGCATGCATGTGTTTGAATGATAAGTCAGACACGCCTCCCTTTATATCTAGTATTGGCATATATTATGCATTTTTAAAATTGAAATTCAGTTTTTTTTCATCCTATCTGGTTACTTCCATCACTGTTTCCAATTATCCATTTTCCCTTGCCTTTTCTTTTACAGCAGGAAGCGAACTCTTTATTCCCATAATTACTCTTCATTCATATTGTTATTTTTTGTTACACTTGATCGATGTTTAATAGTTAGCCATCCTTGTTAGACAAGTGAAGCCGATTGTACCCTACCCAACCTCCTTGTTTTCTGATAGTAAATTAATTTTCCGGCTTCCTTTACATCTTGATTATTCTTAATGTTCTTAGACGTTTCTGGTCTCATGGCGTTCCGATTAAATTACTGTTACGTTAGGAACTTTCCTGTGTGTGTCTTACTCTCACACAAGGTCCGTTTACTGCAGTGTCATCACCAAGAGACTGAGAAAACGTACTATCCACCTGCGGTAAAGAGCAAGTCAGCAAGGGCTTTCCTCCCTCCTCCCTCAGTGGAGACACAACTCCCATGTAGTCTTCCCGACTCTTCAGGTTCTTCCCGTCAAAACAATACAAATTTCAGCCACAAGATGTTAAACTGTGGATTTTTTTTTTCGATTTGGCTGTTTATTTCTTGCTCGCTTTCCAAATACTTGATTATTTTGCTTGATACTCAAAAGACATTCTTGCTTATTTCATGGAACAGTTTTCTATTTCACCAAACCACACAGACAAACACTCGCTTGTAAATAACGATGATTTTGATAACTTGCATTTGAAGTGCACAAAATATAATCGTATATTTTCTATGATTTTTAAGATGCAACAGGGATAAAATGTTACTGTAGAACAATAATAAGCACCTACATAATACTTGCCGGAAAAAAAAGGTACATAATTCACTTTTATTTTGAAATATATAATGCATACTTTGTGATTTACATTATAAACCACTCAGAAATAAACTATAGTAAAAATAACATATTGCTACACCAGAAAAAAACAAAAAAACACGATCTCAACAACAAAACGCGTGAAACTTGACTTAAAGACATAATCATAGATAGGCTTTGCTTTACATTAAAAAACGCGAAACCAAAAATTAAAATGACGTAATTAAACACATCACAAAATAAATACCAACACAAAATAACGTGCAAAACTCCACGTTACTTTGTTGGTGTACCCGCCGCTACCACACACACATTACCTTTCCAATTTTGCCACACGCATTATCGTCGTAATTACACATCACCTCCTTTGGCCTAATTAACAACAGGAATCACCCCTTGCGCACGCCAACACAATTTGGGGCACCATTGAAATCTCCGACGTTGGTAGTGACGCAAGCCCATCCATGCCCTCCTTCCTGTCCCCCCAACACACACACATATACACACAAACACTCTCTCTCTCTCTCTCTCTCTCTCTCTCTCTCTCTCTCTCTCTCTCTCTCTCTCTCTCGTTCTGCTTTTGGTTTATTCACCCAATATCCTTCTCCCTCCTGCTTCTCCCTCTCCCCTTTCGCTATTTTTGTTATATTTCCATTCTGCTTCCTGTTTCCTCTTTCCCTGGTTCCCGTCCCTCCCTCACTCTCTCCCTTCCTTCCTTCCTTCCTCTCAATATTTTCCTGTCCTCTCTCTCTCTCTCTCTCTCTCTCTCTCTCTCTCTCTCTCTCTCTCTCTCTCTCTCTCTCTCTCTCTCTCTCTCTCCTTTTTCAGTCTTTTATGTATTTTCCATCTCTCTCTCTCTCTCTCTCTCTCTCTCTCTCTCTCTCTCTCTCTCTCTCTCTCCTAAATCTTACCTACTTACCTACTTTTCTCCCCCACAGGCACGAAATGGACTGAGGGAGAGGTGAAGGGAAGGGAGGCAAGGGGGAGATGTGAGAGAGAGAGAGAGAGAGAGAGAGAGAGAGAGAGAGAGAGAGAGAGAGAGAGAGAGAGAGAGAAGGTGGGAGGGAGGGCAAAAGAGAGGAGGCAGTACTGGAGACAAACTTTACTCACTCATCACTTTAATTTGCAAGGCTCCACCACCCAAGTTTTCACGGGCCTTAAACACGCAAAGCCAAGACCACTTATTGCCTAAATTTGCATTTCACGAAGCTATTTCCGGACCCCAGACGGAACTCACCAACTTTACCGAATATTAGAATGGTATCGATCTTATTTACTTTTGTTTGTGATCTTTAAGACTTAACTTAGAGGAGAGAATAGCAATCTCTCTCTCTCTCTCTCTCTCTCTCTCTCTCTCTCTCTCTCTCTCTCTCTCTCTCTCTCTCTCTACGAAAGCAGGTGATCTTTAAGGTAAATTAACCACGATTTACCTGAACCAACGGCTAGTCTTTTTTTTTTCTTTGTGTTCGTGTGTGTGTGTGTGTGTGTGTGTGTGTGTGTGTGTGTGTGTGTGTGTGTGTGTGTGTGTGTGTGTGTGTGTGTGTGTGTGTGTGTGTGTGTGTGTGTGTGTGTGTGTGTCGTGGTCATACGAACATTAAGGTCATTATCACCACGGGAGGGCTTTAGGTTTATAGTCGACATTATGAATTTTATCGGCCTATGGGGAACAGTATGGCGGTCCTGAGGATAATGAATTGCTACCATCACTATTACCACTATTACTACTACAACTATTATGGTGCCATTACTAAAACAGCTATTACTATTACTCTTAACCATAACACACCATCAACACCATCTCCATCACTGACACTATTACTATTGTTACTACTACTACTAATAATAATAATAATAATAATAATAGTACTACTACTTCTACTAACACTACTACTATTACTTCTATTACTACTAATAATAATAATATTACTACTACTACTACTACTACTACTACTACTACTACTACTACTACTACTACTACTACTACTACTACTACTACTACTACTACTACTACTACTACTACTACTACTCAATACTACTACTATTACCACTACCCCTTCTGCTCTAACCATCATTATCATTGCAACTACTATTAATATTTTTGTTCCTATACAACATGATACAAAAACGGTGAATCAGATAGCAGTAATGGATAAATAAAATAGAAAACAAATAAAACATAACAGCATATATTGAGATAAGAACTACAGTAATAGACTAATAGTGTACACTTCGTCTATTTTCTCTTAAGTTTCCTATACTACCGGGAAGCTATCAAATTATAAAGACATCAACAATAAATTAGAAAAATATAAATCAAACAAATAATGATAAAACTAAAATGAAAATAAGTAGTCTAGTCTTTTTTTACACTTATTAGCTTTTTATCTCATATTGTGGAAAAATAATGGGGAGGAAAACGAAAGAAAATACGCTTCTAATTAGTTGACAGTTATTTCATACACAAAATATTTATTCATGTTGTAAATATGTAGCGAATTTATGCAAAGTAAGGTTACATTCAGGCTTCAGACAGAGAGAGAGAGAGAGAGAGAGAGAGAGAGAGAGAGAGAGAGAGAGAGAGAGAGAGAGAGAGAGAGAGAGAGAGAGAGAGAGAGAGAGAGAGAGAGAGAGAGAGAGAGAGAGAGAGAGAGAGAGAGAGAGAGAGAGAGAGAGAGAGAGAGAGAGAGAGAGAGAGAGAGAGAGAGAGAGAGAGAGAGAGAGAGAGAGAGAGAGAGAGAGAGAGAGAGAGAGAGAGAGAGAGAGAGAGAGAGAGAGAGAGAGAGAGAGAGAAAAGGCAACAACAATCATTCTCTTTCACTCTAGTCTCTCTCTTCCCTCCTTCCCTCCCCTCCTCTCCCTCTTCCTTCACCCTCCGCCCGGCGCCTTTAATTTTCCTGATAATGGTGAAAGTGTGAGAGGGAGGGCCGGGTTACGCCTCTCCTCCTCTGAAACCGCACGGAGAATAAAAAAAAAAAAAATCTTATTCCCTCTGAGATTCTGCATTTTTGAGGTCTTCATTTCTTTCGCTTATTTTCACTGGAACTGCTATTTCTATCTACAAAGGAAGACTTGTAGAGCCTTTGTTTTATTTTCTTATCTGTTACCATCTTTCTTATTTGTGATTATATTCTCTTGGTTTCGGTTGAGTTAAGGTTTCAGCTACCATCACAGAAATTTGATGTGAAGTTGTTTGAATCATACTTGAATACATCATATATTATTTCCATCGTAAATTAGTTAAGGTGTGTATACAAATGCAACTTAATAGATGAACACTAACCACATAGATAAACAAGTTACAAACTAAATAAAAAAAAAAAAATCTGACAAATAACTAGAAAAGCGAAACATAACCACAAAGTCATGATAAAATATAAGTAAGATAAATAAATAAATGAAAAAAAGGAAAAAAAATCAGGTCTCAACCCTCCTAAACCACTAGCCACAAATAGTAAATTCCCAAAATACCAAGAAAAACAACACCGCCGGCCGCGTACAAGCTGCACACAAGACGGCGGGCAACGGCTGCGTGGTGCACTGGACACGCCGGTCGGGGATCAAAGCACACGTATTTCTAGCGCGGGAACGGCCGATGCATGATCTAATCGGAGCAAACAGGACTGACTGGGGCCCCTGCAAACAGTCGGCCGCGTGTGTGTTCTCCCTTGTAGCGCCCCTGTTGTTGACACAGCCTCAGCTCAGCCTTGGCGTGCAAACTAAACTCGTAGATCACGTTGAAATATGAGTATACCCGGCATTATCAAGGGTGGCCATATGAGAGGCTGTACATAAATGCATACTAACCCGCCACCTTTCATCTTTCTACTGCACGGCGCCACTTCTTCCAAAATTCAAGCTAGATGCAGGGGATTATTGAGGATTCGCTTATTCCTGAGTGAAAAATGACATGCTGCATTTACATGTATACCAACTTACCATTTTCCATCTCACCGAACCGAATGTCGCCTAACAATATTAGTCTTGCTTCCTCAGAAAAAAAAAAGAAAACATAAATAAATACAAATAAATAAACAAATCAAGTCAAATGTATACAATTATTAGGGCAAAATAAAAGGTATTTACAAATTAACACTAACCCAACCTAACTTAACCAAACCTAACTTGACCACACCAAAGTACCCTATTTCCCTAAAAAATCTAATTAACTGCTGGGAATTATTTGCGATTCTCTTGTTCCTGCGTAGAATATTCTCCTTAGCGTCCATTTCCCGAGATTAACTTCGATATAATTAATAATCCTAAGCCCGGCAAGCCTCGCCCTGTGCAAACGAAGATAATGTCACACAAATATTACACCAAAATCCTTCTACTGCTCGCTATACTTTCCCCGCGCCGCCATAAACCTCGCCAACGACTACTCGAGGCGCGAGGCACG
The DNA here is from genome assembly GCF_017591435.1 of Portunus trituberculatus. Lineage (NCBI taxonomy): Eukaryota > Metazoa > Arthropoda > Malacostraca > Decapoda > Portunidae > Portunus > Portunus trituberculatus. The sequence continues at coordinate 5,533,498 of NC_059284.1, forward strand.
ACAAGGTGTAAACAAACCATGACGTCACAACATGGCCGAGCGAGCCACCGGAAACATCTGCTGCTCCTCGACGAAGACTAATACTGCCATAAACTGCGCAGGGAAATATACATCCCAAAATTACTTTCCGCATATGAGAAAACGCATTTTAACTTTACGAGGTCGAAAAATGTATGAAAACTGGATAAATCATGCTTTTCGCTGCGAATTCCAAAGCTCATCAGAGGCATCGGGGATCTGTAAGGCTATTTGGGATGCCATTATGGGACAAATTTTCCTATTCGACTCATAAACCGCATGACATAGGTGACAAAATGTAGAGTTACAGGTTTATTGCTTCTTTTATACATCGAGCACCTGAATCCACGGAGCGCAGGGAGGAAGTGTGATCTGAATCTATTCCAGCAATTCATTAGCAGCCACAATACTGGGCTCGACTCCACAAAAGGGCAAGTTACGGGGACATTCGCAGATTCCAGATGAGGCACGAAACATTATGGTAATCGTAACTCTCCATTGCTCCCCGCCATTACCATAATGTACTGAAAATATCAACATAATAAGATCTTTCTCTGGGAATAATAGTTAAATAAATCTTTTTAAGCATCCCGTGAATATTTTCCGATAATCGTCGTTACAAGGAAGGTGCAAGAGTTTGTGTATGTAGAGACCTTCACACACGCACACGCACACACCTAGCCTGTATTTCACCCTCACCTTTACACACCAGCCACATAGACCGCCCATCCCATACCATACCTCCTACACGCTCCAGCCTTTACCTCCCTCTCCGGCCATTCCCTCTCTCCTCCTCTTTACCATTCCCTCCCTCCATACCTGGTCCGCCTGCCCCGGTTCAGGGCCATAAATCACGGGTTTACACGCATCTCCCTGATCACGCGTTCACGAGGCATTAGGGAGAAGCTGCATGTCATACCTCCCTTTCCTCCCTCCCTCTCCTCTCCTTTCCTCCCTCCATACACTCCTCCTCACCTTTCACACCTCTTCCCTCTCTTCCCTCCTTCAATCTCCCAAAACACTCAATTCCGCCCCTCCCATCTCGCTTATAACACCTACCAACACCTTCCTTACCACCTTTCTCACTCGCTCTCTCTCTCTCTCTCTCTCTCTCTCTCTCTCTCTCTCTCTCTCTCTCTCTCTCTCGTGACCCAACATCCAGACGGAACTGGGAAACCAAATACTTGGCATGCAAACATTGAATGGAGGAGGAGGAGGAGAGAGAGGAAGAGGAAAAGACGGAGGAAGAAGTGGAGGAAGAGCAAAGGGAAGGATGCAGATGAGGAAGAAGGATGGTCGGGGAGATGGAAAGGAGGAGGAGGGAGATAAGAGGAGGTGGGGGAGGAGGAAGAGGAAGGGAGGGAAGTCTTCCACAGTTCTGCTCTCATAGATATTCGTGATTAGGGTGGGTTGCCAGAATTTACGATAGATAATTGGGCTATTCGTGAGCCTCCGCGGTGTGTACAATACTGAAGGAGGGGCAGAAGAGGTCCCTGTCTCCCATGGATCCCTCAATGTGGCCCACGGGAGGGAGGGAGCGTAGGAGGGAAGGGGGAAAGGGAGTCAGGGGAGCAACATAGAGAGGGAGGAGAGAAGGCAAGGGAAGGATTGTTTTGTTTATTTGTGTGTGTGTGTGTGTGTGTGTGTGTGTGTGTGTGTGTGTGTGTGTGTGTGTGTGTGTGTGTGTGTGTGTGTGTGTGTGTGATCTCAGTGTGATTGGATGTGTTTTCTAGAAGCCGGAACCTACAAACCTCTCTCTCTCTCTCTCTCTCTCTCTCTCTCTCTCTCTCTCTCTCTCTCTCTCTCTCTCTCTCTCTCTCTCTCTCCTCTCTCTCTCTCTCTCTCTCTCTCTCTCTCGTCGTTACCTGCAAGCTTATTTTACCTTAATGCACTTCAGATACTTATATTTTTCATCTTATTACTTTTAAATCTCTCCTTTTTTTCCTCCTCTCTGCTTCCCCTCTTCCCTTCTTTCCCTATCTCTCTTCCTTCCACTTTACATTATCTGACTTCCCTCCTGCCTCTTTATTTTTTCCTCGCTCACTTCTTTCTTTCCTTCTACCGTTTTCCTCTTCCGTGCTCTGTGCCCATCTACTTTCACTCCCCATTTCCCTCGCTTCCTCTTCGTGTTATTCTCTTCCTCCTCTAGTGTATTTATTTTTCGTTTCTTTCCCTCTCCCACACCTTCCCTCTTTTCCGTCTTGTTCCTTTTACTATCTTAGGCGTTGAAAGCAGCAAGCATGGTGTTCCCTGGAATTTTATGTTTATTTTTCTTCCCTGATGGTATGTTGTTGCTCTTCCCCTTTCCTTATTTTCAACGATAATCTTAGACTTTACATTTTCTTTCCTTTTTTTGAGAAAGACGCAAAACTGGCAGTGTAGCTTATAATTTATTTACCGATTGTGGCTATTATCACCATTAGTTGTGTAGTTTTCTTCCTATCTTTTACTGTATTTTTATTTTCAAATGGGTGTTTATCGAGGAGGAATACATCTTTCCTGTTAAGCTTTCAGATAACTCACGTATCCGGAATGAACGGGAATGTGACAGACGTTCATACAAAGGCTCGTAACGGAGAAAAAAAAGTAAACTGTTTACAGTTCTAAGAAGCGAACAAAGCAGTAAAATTATGGGATATCCAACTATTTTTATTCCCACAAAGGGACGATTCATCAGTTCCTTCGCTCTTGAAGGTGAACAAAGACACATTGATTTCCTCAGAAAGTGAACCTGCACCTCCTCCTTACTTTCTACTACAGATCTCTCCCTGGCCGTCTCCACTGCTCTGACTTTTTTTCACTCCTCCGTTCTCCATTCACTTCCTCTAAGTAAAGAGTTGAGCGGACAGGTGTTGACCATAATTGCCCCTTGTCGCTCCGTACGAACCAATCACTGTCAGACGCTGCCAAAGCTTTAACGTGTCTGTACGAAAACACACATATTAGATTTAAAGTGGTGATTGTGCATGCAGATTAGTGCCAAGTGTACTGATGTGGTTTTATATATAAATGAAATAGGAAGGTCATTGTCTTATATGGATATGATAAAAATGAATTGAACCTGAATATTTTTAGAGGTTAGAGCGGCAATAAAGTTTGTGAAATTAATCCAAATAACCAGTATGATTTCGTATTTGTGACTTTAAAAAAAAATGAATAGTGAACATAAATTATTCTATCATTATTCAATAAAATTCAGCCGTTATGTGCGATATATCTCACAAGGTAGTTATTGACATCTGAGACGGCAAAGACGTCCTGGAGGCAAGAATTGTAGCGCAGTCAGACTTGTATCTCTCATGCAGTGACACATCCTCTTAAAGCGCGTGATACGTGTTCCCCCTCTTGTGTTCCGTTTGAGTGGCTGCGCTGCCAAAGTTGGAGAAATTGGACGACGTGCGAAAAAAATGGTCAGTGTTGCTTGCATCTGGGGAAGGATATTTTTAGTTTATAGGTCATTCGGTAAGAAAAATAAATACAAAGAATCGTGCAATCAAAATTGAGAACATAGATAAAAGTAGTTGCAGATATGGTCAGTGACGTTGCCCTGCTTCAGTCCATGCTGGATGGTGACGATGCCTGCCAGAATTTTAGGTTGATGGGGAAGAGCTTGATTTCGGGAGCTTTTGATAATGAGAGACCGCTTGGAAGTGAAAACGGTGTGATTATGGCGAGAGGAAGAGGGAGAAGAGGATATTATATATGTGTAATAGGAAAACATATTTGACCTTACTACCTATTTATATCGCGTCATTTAAGCAAAGATACATCCATGATTGATTTTAGTAGCACTAAACTGTTTTAAGTATTCAGGGATTGAGAGTGCCTTTTACTATTTCAATTTTAACTAAGCGCATTAATTACATCAACAAAGATAAATAAGCATTAAAGTTGTTCCAATGTCCCTCAATAAACAGTAGCATTTTGAAGTTCACGAATCTCCTTCATTTGGGGTGATAGCGCAGTCGAAGTCACAAGGACCACATACGAGGCCTCTCTTCACTTTCAAGGACTGTTGTTGCTGTTCCATCGCCACATTACTAGTGAAGCATTGACACTGATACAGTATGGGACGCGCAGTAATATAAACCAGGAAAGTTTACTATTTCTTACCAGAAAATCAGTAAAATTTACGGTATACATAAACAAGAAAAAAATAAAAATCGCTTTGAAGCATCGTATAGCAACGTAATATTGTGCAACACACAGTAAAAGTAACAAAATGCGCCTAATGATTATACCGCGTCCGCGCAATTCAATTGAAAACACAACGGGAACAGGTACAGGTAACAATAACACTTACATATCACAGGTATCAGCCATCAGCCATCAGGTAACACACCGCCGTAGGTCACCAGCCACCTTCACCCTCCTCCTGCAACAGTAAATTTTAAATAGCAAATTGACAGTGGGAAAACGTTAAATAAATTGTTTCCTCCTCGTCCAATTGTTAGTTATATTGTTAACTGAATAACTGAATATGGAAATACATTATTATCCTAGAATATGTATGTAAATAAATGTACCAGAGACAGAGAGAGAGAGAGAGAGAGAGAGAGAGAGAGAGAGAGAGAGAGAGAGAGAGAGAGAGAGAGAGAGAGAGAGAGAGTGTGTGTGTGTGTGTGTGTGTGTGTGTGTGTGTGTGTGTGTGTGTGTGTGTGTGTGTGTGTGTGTGTGTGTATTTCCATTGTCTGTGTCCAAGGGTGAGCGTGCCTGGGGTTCCTTATAGGAGCGTCGTGTCCAATAATCACTCCAAGAATACCTCCTCCTCTAACCTCCTCCTCCTCCTCCTCCTCCTCCTCCTCCTCCTCCTCCTCCTCCTCCTCCTCCTCCTCCTCCTCCTCCTCCTTCTGCTCCTCTCCCTTTCTGTGCAGAGCGTCTTAGAGCATCAGGGACGTTTCACACATCTCCCAGCTCCACGAAGCCTTGCAGGGAATTCTAGACAATCATGAAAACATTTAAAGGATGATGGGGTACAGTTTAGCCTTCGATTAAAACACCTCCCTCTTGAGCTGTGATTCTGAACGCCATTATGATACTTACTTTTAATCACACCCTTAGAAACTTATGCATAGCTAAATGTTTGAATGTGCTATGAAGGACTGAGGCTCTGGGAGGAATGTTGGCGGTAAAGAGACAATCTGTGCTATCATAAGGAGCATTCCAAACAGTTATGAGCTTTTCACTACTTCAATTAGTGTTCAACTCCATTCTACTCCGTTTACGACAGACTATAAAAACAGTGATACTACTGTAGTCATCTGAAGGGTATAAGACACTCACTGGATAAGAAAGCATTATCCAAAAGCGGAAAAAAAAAACATGGAACCTGGCACCGCAGCTTGGCGTATCATGATTACAAGTCCCTGGCGTTAGTTTTCTCGTCTTGGGGAATCCAGGTGGTCGTGGTATGCATCTTTTAGCGCCTCATGATCACTATGGCGTGGTTTCGTTGCTTCAAAGGCGTCGTCGTGAGTTCATGTCGGAGATTCATGGGCCGTTCGTGCCATCCCGAGGCGCCCCGTATCGTTCCGTCACGTTGCGGGCGGCGTGGAGGCGGTGGAGGTGCTGGTGCGGAGGGTGGGAGGCACGCAGTGTTCCCAGAGCTGGGCTATTGTGCGGAGGTAATGCGTGCCGTGTTAGCTGTGGCCGAGAGACAATGGACAGGATCTGGTTACACTGTCTCGAACGCTTTTCTTTCAGATTCAGCCGGATTTTTTTGTTTCCCATTCCTCTCTCTCTCTCTCTCTCTCTCTCTCTCTCTCTCTCTCTCTCTCTCTCTCTCTCTCTCTCTCTCTCTCTCTCTCTGCATCTTCGTCAGTTTCTCAATTTCACTGCCGCCATTGCAACGCGTTTCGCTTTCCATTCCGGCTTGCTTTACTCTCGCTGTCTTCATAAAGTTTTACTGTGTTCCTCCTCCTTCCCTTTCATTGTCTTTTTATGTCTTTCATTTTCATCATTTTCCTGTCTCGGTTTTGTCTTTCTATGTTCGTTCATTTCCGTGGCTTTTGATGATTAGCTTATCGCTTTGTCTTTCCATTTCCGCGGTGTTATTTTATTCTTTCTTTTTCGTTTTCATTTAATCATTCTCTCTCTCTCTCTCTCTCTCTCTCTCTCTCTCTCTCTCTCTCTCTCTCTCTCTCTCTCTCTCTCTCTCTCTCTCTCATTTTTACCACATCCCTTCTTTCCACCCTCATTCCACACCACCCTCAGCTCCTCCTCATCCTTCCTCTTCCTCCATTGCTTTCCTTTCCTTCCTCTTCTCACACTCATCATCGCCTTCCTTCCTCTCTCTGCGTCTGACCCCTCCCCCCGTCTCCCTCTCTCCTTCAAGACACTCCCACGAAGGCTTGGACTGTTCGGTTCACAAGGTCAATCGTCCCATTATTCATGCGTGGTTCGAATAAGGAGGTTTTGGGGAGAGGGAGGGAGGACCTGAAGAGAAGAGGTGTTAAAGGAGAGGGAGGGGAGGGAAGGTGAGGTTCAAGGGAAGGAGATGAGGGGGGATGCTCGTAACTCGCCCGAGGAACGAGACGGAAGGGAACCGATTGCTATCTTGGAACTGGAGCAGGCAAGGAGGAGGAGGAGGAGGAGGAGGAGGAAAAGGAGGAGGAGGGTTCTTTTTTCTTCTCTCTTTCCCACACTTGAAAGGTTCCTGCCTGACCACTCTCGGTACGTTCTCCCACTTTTCTTTCCATACCATGAAAACTTTTCGCACTTCCCAAAGCAATATACGATTCCCGAACACGAATATCCCTGACCATTGCATCCATCGCAGTACTTGTTCTGGCGCGAAGTGCAAAGAACCTGCAACTCGAAGAGGTATTCGAGTCCACATGAATTTAAAGTATGTACGTCCTCCCGTCACTGCATCATTGTAGAACTCGACCTGTTCTCGAGCGATACCAAGTACAAAAAAACTGCCGAATTCAACTCGCTGCTCCAGTCCACGTGAGTTTTGGATATTTGCATTCTCCTTTGTTGGACATGTTCTCGAGTGATAAGTGCAAACACCCTATAATTCAACGCGACATTCAAGTGAGTTTAGAACGTATATCATTTTCCACTGCTTCACTGTATTGCTGACCATGTTCTCGAATGATGCGGAGTGCAAAGAACCTCCAAATCAATGAGGGCTTGGGGTCCCGACGTGCGGTGAGGCTTTGGCACCTTGATGGCGGGTGTTCGTTCCGCCCACGACGCTCCGGATCCCTGGGCCGTGATCCAGCGCCGCCCGTCGGGGGTCACGCCGGGGAACTGGTCTAAATCATTTCTCAGATGATGTCGACAACACACACACACACACACACACACACACACACACACACATGGCTTACGTCCCAAATGACCCTTGGTTTAGCGGACACAAGGATATACATAGTGAGCGATGGGAAAGACAGGTAGACACGCACACAGGTAGATGAATATACAAGCCGAAGGATACAGCCAGGTAGACACAGGTAATGCTAGACAGGCACGGATAATTGAAAAAATAAAATATATATATATATATATATATATATATATATATATATATATATATATATATATATATATATATATATATATATATATATATATATATATATATATATATACTGATGGAAAAGAGTGATAGACAGGTACACAAATACAAGCAGGTGTGTACATGTAGATATATACACTGAAAAAAAAGGTAAATATAAAGATATATTAAAAACGTATACTGAAAGATAAAGATATTTTTAAACATACACACAAACTGATAGAAAAATAACAAAATTCAGGCAAAACACATACATACGAGTAGTTAGATTATACATCCAGACCAATATAGCCAGACCACTGCAGACAGGCAGACAGACAAACAGGTGAGTGATCATGAACATAAACCAGACTCTAAAATAAATAAATAAATAAATAAATACCTGTGATGAACATTGGAAGGGAAACTGCAATTATGGCGTGGAAATTATCGAAACATATCGGCATACGTTTGAATACAGATACATTAAAAAAAAGAAATGAGATATATAAAAGCATGTATATAAGAGCAAAGTCATCGTATAAAAGAAAAGCTAATTAAGTGCAAAATAATCACCACAATAATGTACAGTGTTTCGTATTTGTCTATTTCTCCAGTTGTCAAATAAGAGTGAAGCAAAATATCATAGAACATTATTTAAAATTTTGTCCTGTAAATATCTAAATTTTTCCTTACATTTTTTTTTCACCTACTTTTTCTTTTTCTCTTCCCCTTTCTTCCCTCTTAAAATCCCTTCATAACTCTTCTATCTTCCGTCGACAGCGTCTCCTTTCCATCTCAGGTGTATTTTCCAGTCGCTTTCCTCTCATCTTCCCCTTCATCACCTTGTTCCTTCCTTCCTTATCCGCCAACATCACTATTATCCTCCTCTCTTTCCCACTGAGTTCAACCTTATCCACACTCCTCTCGTGTTCTTCCTCTCCACTACGTCTTGCTTACTCATCTTTTTCCTTTCAATTCACATCACCTTCCCCCTCTTCTCAGCCTCCTCCTCCTCCTCCTCCTCCTCCTCCTCCTCCTCCTCCTCCTCCTCCTCCTCCTCCTCCTCCTCCTCCTCTCCTCCTCCTCTTCTTCCTGACCCACGCCAGCCAGGTCATCACCACCTCACGCCATCATTGGGGGAGGTCAGGCGAAGGCAAAACACCGACTCATCCTACATGGAGATTGGCGCCGAGGGTATCAGTTCTCATCTTCCCTTCCTCCTCCTCCCTCTCCCTCTCCTTCTCTTCAAGTAGATCTCGCCTCACCTCTTCCACTCTTACCGTCCCCTTGCCTTCACACTCTCGTCTCCCAGTTAAGTATTAGGGCACCTGGTGGCTCAAAGGTGTCTGGTTGTTAAATTATGAGTTTCACTTATTGCCTTGTTAGGAATAAATGTGTTACGTTGTGATTTATGGGTATTTTTTTATGTGTGTGTGTGTGTGTGTGTGTGTGTGTGTGTGTGTGTGTGTGTGTGTGTGTGTGTGTGTGTGTGTGTGTGTGTGTGTGCGTGCGCAATTCACCCATGGTCTTGTGGATCACACGCTGGATTCTTGATCATCAGTTATTAACCTCCTGGAGAGAGCTTAGAGACCATAGAGTCATGGTGTAATTCACTTCGGTCGTCTGCTGGTCACCCAGCCAGTCTTCCCCATTACGGAGCGAGCTCAGAGCTCATAGACCGATCTTCGGGTAGGACTGAGACCACATCAACACACTCCACACACCGGGAAAGCGAGGCCACAACCCCTCGAGTTACATCCCGTAGCTATTTACTCCTAGGTGAACAAGGGCCACACATTAAGAGGCTTGCCCATTTGCCTCACCGCTTACCGGGACTCGAACCCGGCCCTCTCGATTGTGAGTCGAGCGTGCTAACCACTATACTACGCGGTGTGTGTGACCCAGCCTTCTGTGTGTGTGTGTGTGTGTGTGTGTGTGTGTGTGTGTGTGTGTGTGTGTGTGTGTGTGTGTGTGTGTGTGTGTGTGTGCAGGCGCGTAAGACAGTAGGAGAGCTGAATGTTAAAAACGGGAGTGAAGTGCTTGGGAACCTGGTCATCTCGTAAGAATTTATAATGCTAATTACAACTCCCAGTGGCGTCCGTATAATTATCTCCTACCTGCCCTCCAGTCACCACAGGTAGGAGCACCGGCATCATTTTTAATCAATGTCCGCAGGCAGGTGAGGCTCCACTAAAAATTTGCGCTTACCTGGGGATTTACACCTGAGATAAACATCGAAAACACCACAAGAGCCACACGGATGCATCATGACTTGGGACTTTCACCTTTAACGACTTGCTTTCTTTCATTTAATTCGTTCATTTCACCTTTATCCGTTAGCAATATATAGTAAACACTTATGACGTTAATTTATGCATGTGCCTTAACGTTCATTAATTCCTGTAAAGAGGTAAGCCTTTCATCTCTCACTATCCCTGCGTTACTTCACCTTTCCTCCCCCATGTACATCGAGGGTCAGAATAAAACATAAGCCAGCAAAATGAAGACCAGAAATATAGTGAACGGTACGACGAAGCGGAAATCTAACTACGTGAATAAAATAAGGGAAATATTAATGACGACTGGGGTGGAGAGGACAAAGATCATGGAGGCTAAGCGGAGTGACTGGAATAGAAGGAATTAAAGAACAAGAAGAAAATCAACCATGAAAATAACATAAATGAACGGTAAAAAAAAAAAAAAAAACGTATCGATGCAGAAGAAAAAAAATATATTATAATCCTAAGAAGAAGAAAAAGTCTATACAAATCTTTAGAAAAAAAACAATGATGAAATAAAGAAAAATATCATAAGAGGAAAAGAATGAAAAGAACATCATTATAGACCTAGACATACGCAATAAAAAAAGAACAAGAAAAAAGGACAGAAAATAATGATAATAACTGAAAAGAGAAATGATCCTAAACACGAAAGGACTGAACAACAACACCACCACCAGCACCACCACTAACAACAACATCATCATTATCACCACCACCACTGACAACAACAGCAACAGTAACCAAAACAACAACAACAATAACCACCACTATTATTCCTACTACTACTACTAACTACTACTACTACTACTACTAATACTGTTACCACTATTACTATTTTTTTAATGCACATGTAGGGAGGGAGGCCACTGGCAAAATTAACGCAAGTTGCAATAAAAAAGGGATGAATTATTATGAATATTGGTTAACTCCTGTTTTAGAGGTGAACAAAATATAGCTGAGAGAATAAGAAAGTATTGTGACGGAAGCTGCGGGAGGTTAAGTTACTACTACGGGAGGTTACGCAGATAGTTACTACTACGACTACTACTACTACTACACTACTACTACTACTACTACTACTACCATTACTACTACTACTTCTTCTATTACCATTATTACTACCACTACTTCTACTACTACCATTACTACTACTACTACTACTACTACTACTACTACTACTACTACTACTACTACTACTACTACTAATTACTACTACTACTATTACTACTACTACAACAACTACTACTACTACTACTACTACTAATACTGATAATAATAATAATAATAATAATAATAATAATAATAATAATAATAATAATAATAATAATAACGATGATAATAATAACAATAATAAAAATAAAAATAATAATAACAATAATAATAATAATAATAATAATAATAATAATAATAATAATAATAATAATAATAATATCAATAACAAAAATTGAAATAATAATATCAATACAAATAACAATAATTTTAACAAAGAGGATGATAAGGATAGTAACAACAACAACAACAACAACAACAACAACAACAACAACAACAACGAAAGTGACGACAACAAAGCACATCACAGCATCTGGGGTGAAGTCAACGAGGCAGAAGGACGCAAACTAAAGAACAACAACATTTCATTAGTCGTCCAAACTGCCTTTATAATCAAATCGCTGGCATTAATTTGCGCCAATAAAAAAATTCCAGCTCCATACGAATTGTTTTCATTACCTGGCCGGCCGGGCGATATCTAACCTGATTACCGCCAAAGGGATTGTTGCTGATTGCCTGTGAATATTGTAAAAAACGCACCACCAGGAGGAAAATATTCATAACTATCCAATTGGAACGCATAATGTGCTTGCCTGGTTGTAAGTTTGTTGGTACAGTGTGTGTGTGTGTGTGTGTGTGTGTGTGTGTGTGTGTGTGTGTGTGTGTGTGTGTGTGTGTGTGTGTGTGTGTGTGTGTGTGTGTGTGTGTGTGTGTGTGTGTGTGTGTGTGTGTGTGTGTGTGTGTGTGTGTGTGTGTGTGTGTGTGTGTGTGTGTGTGTGTGTGTGTGTGTGTGTGTGTGTGTGTGTGTGTGTGTGTGTGTGTGTGTGTGTGTGTGTGTGTGTGTGTGTGTGTGTGGGTAGATGTGTGTCTGTGAAAAGGGTTGTGTTTTGAATACCATTTTCCTATTTTCCTTTTTTTTCTCTCTTTTTCGAGAACAGAAATACAACATTGCCAATTTTTGGGTCAGCTCTTCGCCATCAATTTTGTGCCTTTTCAAGATAAACAAATAAAAAATAAATAAATAAAACATCGAATAAAAAGAACCGTCTATCCTTTTTATATTGTCTTCAGTTTTATACACATTTTTTTCTTATGCTTACAAATGTTCCTTATATTAAGATACTCTATTTAACTCCATTATATAAACAGTTCCTGATAAACTTATTTCAACTCCTACTAGTTAATTCCGTCTGTTCTTGTTTTCTTTATTTTATAGTGAATGATAACTGACACACAGACAATAACGAGATAATTGCACGCATCAAACCTTGCAACATTATTATAATCATTACTATTACCGCCATTACTATTATCATCATCCTCATCATTACTATCATTACTACCAGCTTCATATCCTGGTGCGATACAGACGAGATGCGTAAGAGCACGCAGGTAACATCACGTCCCATCACACCTGACAAAAGCCTATAATCCACTTAACCTGCACATTAATTACCATGACGGGATGCAGGCAGGTAAGGTTTTACGTCCTCGCGCTGCGCCTCATGCAGTAAGCACTACAAACGCGCTCTCGTCTCTTCTCGTCAAGGGGAACAAATAGCACTGGGGAAGCTCATAAGGCCATCCCCATTACGCCCAGATCAACACCTGCTCGCTGCGACGATATATCCAAGCTAAGGGCGTACTCATCGCTTCTACCTGTGTACCTGTGTATCGGCGCGTCTCAGATGTGTATCTCAGGTGTGTATCTCAGGTGTTCCTGTCCGTTCCTCTTATGACGTGTGGATCCATCAACCTTCGTACCTACAGAGGACATCCAGGTAAGAAGGAAGTCTATAAAATGTCCGTAGGGATGAAAGGAGGACAGGGAAGGATGCACAGGCAGCGGTAAGGATGAGTTGGAGAATGGAAGGGATGCCAGGGAATAGAGTGGTTTGGTATTGGATGGATGGGTGAAGGAAGAAATCGTATATATATATATATATATATATATATATATATATATATATATATATATATATATATATATATATATATATATATATATATATATATATATATATATATATATATATATATATATATATATATATATATATATATATATATATATAGGACTATATAAATATATATATATATATATAATTGTGAATAAGAAAGAATAAAAACACTAGGAAATGGAATATTTTAAACTCTTCTTTCCTTTCTATTCCCTCTCATATATTCACAATTCCCATCCTCTCTTCTATTACATTCCTCCACTATCATCTAAAATGAAGGAATAGGGCAGATCTATGATACTGTAAGATAGGTTTGTGATAGCGCGAAGAGTTTAAAGGATTTAAGGAGGAGAATTTAGAGAAGGAAGAAGAGATGGAATGGATGAAGATAGGACGGAAAAAGAGGATAGTAGGAGAAAGGAGGAGAAGAGAGAAGGGTGAGGACTGCTTAATACCCAGTCATCCCACCCACAGGCAAGAGAGGCGTGTGTGTATAGACCCTTGTGGCCGCCTATCACTTTGGTCCGCCGTGGGAGCCATAAAAAAATATTAATAAACGTCTTATACTAATATTCAAGGTGCGCATCTCTCAAATTTCGCTCTGACTTTCATTTATTAATAGCAAAAGTGGCGTGGTCGCGGTGAAGGTGCGGGGAGTGTTTAGTTCTGCGGTTAATTTTAGTCGAGACTTTGATGATGCAGTGAGTCTTAGTAAGATTACAATAATGCTCCAAGGTTTAATAAGGTTATGATGCCGCGGTGGATCTTACGTCTGCTCATTTTGATCAAGATAAGGATGCATTTAACTTTAAGAGTACTGCGGTTAAATATTGTGGGGTAAAGTACGTGTGACGGGGACAACCAAGGCACCACAGGACATCCCTTCACATCCCCAGCCTTCCTCCAGCGGGCACGGCAAGCTGTCGTAGCCAGGGGAGACATATTAGCCTCCATTAATACATGTAATCAGGAACCAGGGCCGCCCTTCTCCTCCCCTGACCATAAGCTGGTTTCTCGCTCTCCCTCTGCCTCTCCCTCTTTCTTTCACTCTCCCTCTTCAGCCCGTGGTCCCAAGGGCGTTCGTCCCATGCTGTTAGAGTGGATTTTAGCTCATGTTATCCCCTTTTTAGCGCTGCGTGGCCTGAGGGAAGAGGCACTATCTGAACCTTGGATCTTGAAATATTTCCTCGCATAATTCCATTTGTCGCTGGTGCCCCCTGGAGGGTTTTGTGCATACCTGCCCTGTGTTCGGGCCGCCTCACCTGTGAAAAAGATAGATGCGAGAGCGGCGGACGCAAGGAACAAGTAATGGCGGGGAGATATGCGCCACAGCCTCACCTGAGTACACCTGTGAGAGAGGCGGGACGGCGTACAGGTAATGTTTGTTTGGTGAGAGTTTGATTGCAGGTGTTGCATTGACCAGGTACAAGGGAGTGTATATACAACCCTTTATTTTGTTTTCTTCCAAGTGAAAGGTTTACATACGACGACTCGCTGAGTACACCTACAAATTCTCCACGGTATTTCTACAGCGATGTCCGTTTAACTTGTTCATTCACAAATACACGGCGAGGCATAAATCCTGACATGCGAAGACGTCCCGATGTTTTGCAATTTCTTTTCTACCTTTGTTTTTTTTTTCATACCTCAGAGAATAATAAACAATTACCGAGTGGAGAGAAAATGTACGATGATCATTTCTTTCTTGCAACTTCGCATTTTTTTTTCGGGACTCAACACGTAAGGCATAGATCATTTTGAAGATACCACCCCGCTACTCCCTCGCTACCCCCTCCACCAACTCCCACACCTACACGAGGCTTCCAACACGCCCTCTACAGTACTGTCGGTGCGTTTTTAGTATACAAATGTAGAGAAGGAACTGCCGCTTCATCATAGGTGGTGTCTACAAACTCCTTTGGTCTCTAAGCAACTGTGAACACGTCATTTTGGTTCACAAAGCCGCAATTATGGATGTTTACACGCGAGGAAACCTCGACAGAGGACGACAATTATTTGTAGTAGGGTGTGTGTGTGTGTGTGTGTGTGTGTGTGTGTGTGTGTGTGTGTGTGTGTGTGTGTGTGTGTGTGTGTGTGTGTGTGTGTGTGTGTGTGTGTGTGTAATTCACCACGGTCGTCTGCTGGTCACCCAGCCAGTCTTCCCCATTACGGAGCGAGCTCAGGGCTCATAGACCGATCTTCGGGTAGGACTGAGATCACATCATACGCTCCACACACAGGGAAAGCGAGGCCACAACCCCTCGAGTTACATCCCGTACCTATTTACTGCCAGGTGAACAGGGGCTACACATTAAGAGGCTTGCCCATTTGTTTCGCCGCTTCCCGGGATTCAAACACAACAATACTTCAATGCGGAATTAATACACTGATAATTCTTGAGTAACAAAACAAAAACTACAATTTCTAAGGGAATATAAAAAAAGAATAGCAAAATCGTCTTTGCATGAACAAAAAAAATAATAAGGAGAGAGAACATTAAAAGTAGTTTTCGAAAGAAAAAAAAAAAAAGGTAATCACAGTTCTTGAAGACAGGCAAGGCATCTTAACCTGCTTTACCCTAAAGAGGCTTTCGTTGCCTCGCCTGCACGCTGGATGAGACAGTGAGTGCATGACGATTATGAGGGTAATTACATGACTAAGTGCTGTAATTAAGTTACGTTGGAGTGCGACTCACTCGTGCGCGAGCTCACACACACACACACACACACACACACACACACACACACACACACACACACACACACACACACTACTACAAATAATTGTCGTCCTCTTAATGTGTAGCCCCTGTTCACCTAGCAGTAAATAGGTACGGGATGTAACTCGAGGGGTTGTGGCCTCGCTTTCCCGGTGTGTGGAGTGTGTTGTGGTCTATGATCTCGGAGCTCGCTCCGTAATGGGGAAGACTGGCTGGGTGATCAGCAGGAGACCGTAATGAATTACACACACACAAACATTCTCACTAGATAAACACCATTGCATGTTTTTTTTTTCTCACTTTATCGTATATACGTAATTAAAGTAACACAATAGTAAGGTGTTACAATTTGTAAAGAAAATAATGAATCTACAGAATGAAAAAAATATATATGATTCTTCAGTCCTCAAAAACACAATATCCTTTGTTCACGCAGTAATTAACTCATTTTATGTCACTGATCACCAAGAATAACAAACAACTAGCAAATTTTATACCTTCGCCAGGAATATATCAATACATGATGCAAAATCTCAGTAAAGATAACACACACACACACACACACGCACACATTCTCTCTCTCTCTCTCTCTCTCTCTCTTGACCCCACACGTTCTTCTCTTAACCTGCCAATCAAGACATTCATTATAGCTCAAACTAGCACACTTATCCATCGCATACCACCTCTCACTCACTCAGTCACTCACCCTCAACTTCTTGCTCCTCTAATCCTCTTGTTCTCTTTCCTCTCCTTTCTTTGCAATCTCCCACGAAGGAAAAATCAGAGCAGCAGCAACAATCAGGATCTTTCCCTCGCGTTTGAAGCTTCAATAACTCAAGTGCAATACTGCTTCGCTGCTTCACTGAGCTATGCCGGCAAATATATCAACTGCAAACCACTTTGAACCAGGTAACGAGGAGTGAGCTGAAGTAAGTGAAAAGGAGGAAGAAAAATGCAAGAGAGGAAGGAGAAAGAGGAAAGAAACGTCAGGAAATGGTAAAAAGATTTGCTCGGTCTTGGTACTCTTGGTTCAGTGGTTTGCTTCTATTGAAACTTCGAAAAAAAAAAAAAGTTTATGTTGGGGTTCATGAGTGGCATCGATGCGCTTCGTTTACTGTATAGAGTCTCTAGAGTCCGAATCTGTGGACCCAGACTAGCAACCGACAGCGTACTTATGAAATGATGGAGCAGAGAGAGGAAAAAGTAATAGATAAGAAGTAATGGAAGATGAACTGCACTAAAAAAAATAGTAATAACAATTTGTATAAAACCATAAATAAATGAATGATGAGACTAAAAGATAGGAGCATGATAAAAAAGGGTTGGCATAAAGTAACAAGGAAACAAAATAACAATGATAAAGGGGCAATTGAAATGATATAGCAGTAACCGTTCGTAGGTACCAAGCAATAGATTAACCCACAAATATGTAAAAAATAATCAAATACAATTACATATATAGAATGAACAAATTAATGAACAAAAAACATAAGAAAAAGAGGAAAAGAAAGCAAAGAACAATATAAACACCGAAAATAACGGAATAATTAAAATGACACATGTGGTGCCCAGAAACAAAAAGGAAAAAAGAAATTTAGAAAAAAAGGAGAAACACAGGAAACCATGAATAAACAATAGATAAAAGTGAAAATATAAAAAAAACGCTCTACATTTATTAGTGAGAGAGAGAGAGAGAGAGAGAGAGAGAGAGAGAGAGAGAGAGAGAGAGAGAGAGAGAGAGAGAGAACTTCCAGTCTTTCCTTCCTCCGGGGAGAGAGTTCCTCCTCCTCCAGACTTAAAGAGATTCCTCCCTCCTCCTGGTCAGCCTTATTTATGAAGCCTAATTACATGCTCGCCCAGGTGTAATGGCGCAATATTTCCCACATGCTAAGGCTCTTCATTAAGTCTTCGCAGGCAGGCGTGTCCACAACACTATGAAACATTCTGACACTAAACTAAACCAACGATTACACCCACTGATTATATGGGCAGTGTTGAGGTGGGGAGAGAGAATCTGGCCCGTGGGGTGGGGAGATGAGAAGTCTAGAAGATGTGAGAGGATAGGGATGCGAGGAGGAGAATGAGGATAAGGATCAATTTAATGAGAGGGTAAGTTAAGTGGTTTGTAATGGGTGGGCAGGACAGCTAAGTGTTTGTAGTGATGGAAAAAGTAAGAGATGAAAAGTAGGGTACCTAGCAACACGGACAGAATATGGAATGCTATCGAAATTTTGGGGAGGAAGAAAAAAAAAAAAATTCACTCACGGTCACGCATTTGCATCGAGATAAATCACCAGAAATCCCATGCCCTTTATTGCGACCAGCGGAAATATTAATAAACAAAATGGCGCGCTCATCATTTCATCCCGTGCACCTCTCAATCCAAGTGTCCATACAGAATTATGTAAAAGTTAATGAAAACACATTCCCTTCACGGACCCATTAGCCAATTCATCATGCTCCTCGCCAGCACGTCATTCACCTCGCTCGCTACAATTACACACATCTACATATATCAATCACTTTTTATTTCTGTCAATTAATCCAACATAGAACGACCAAATCCAATTATCCGCGATCCAGTGCATTATCCACGCTTATCCACTCCCACTGCCTCCCTCCACAGGCTCTGCATCCACCTGGACTCAATGGATTGGTCTGGTATGGTAATGACGATGGCATGGGTTCGAGTATCATACATTTGGCTTTATAGTGTCACACAGGAAAAAAATTCCATAGTCGGGGTTTTCATTACCATGCACTGCCCCACTGATGGCGATAGACGCAAAGTAGCCTCAAGTGTTATGATGATGACGCTAGTGTGAATATACCATGTAGTCTGTTACGTGTTAAGTTTTTTTTTTTCTGTGTGTGTTTGTGTATGGAGGTACTTGTTGATTACGGATTGTTGTTGTCTTTGTTTCGTTCCCAAATAAATTGAGGAGATTGAAAAACTTTAGCAAGGGAAAAATTACTATAAAAGATCTGTAATTAAAAACTCCTTAATCTTATGAATCTATAAAAGGTGATATAGTAAAACCAGAACATTGTCTAAGACTAATATCATGTTCCAAACGTGTTTCTTACCACTTGTACTCGTACTGAATCTGGAACACCAAAATATTAATGTTAAAACTGACTCATCATTAATTCAACATAATTCAAACTTCTTTCTTGCTCTTTACGCTTGTACTGAACCTCCGAGACTCACGGATGAATTATGGATATGACGAGCGATTTTTGCCTCTGTTCACCTCGCATAGCTCGCAGGTTATTGACTCCGCGGGGAAGAGTGAACAGAGGCAAGACTACTGTCAAGAATTAACTAGTGAGTCAATGGGGTTATTTGGTCTACCTATCCATCACTATTTGACTCCCCTCCACTTTATCGGTGCCGCCTCTCCTCTCCCTTCGCTATACTACCTTCTCCCTCTTCTCACTTCGTCTTAAAACTTCCTCCTCTCCCTGTCTCCAGTGTGTCCCAGTCATTGCCGTCACCACTACACTCCACTACATTATCGGCGTCACTTCTCTGCATCTTCTATTTATTTGCTCTTCAAGTCAATCTCGCCGCCACCACCACCGCTACTGCCACCGCCACCACCATCATCGCCGCCACCAGCATCATCACCACAAACACAACCACCACCACCCCCACTTCCACGAGTTTCAAATTCACCTGTTGAATATTGTTTGTTTACACTAACTTTTATATGTCTTATACGTAACATTTATCATATTATATTCTAGATCTTTGTTTATTTATAAAAAATATATATATTTCTACTACATGTTTATTCATCAATTTATTTACGTGATTTTTAAATTATTTTTTAACGTTAGTTACATCTTTAGTACTACAAGTAATGAGCATGAATAAGAGAACAATTGTATAAAGCTATCTATCGGCAGCACGCATTTATAATTCACAGATCTGAGGCAACGCACTGAAATACCTTTGATGCTATTTGTGATTCACTTTGGCATCATTTATGGACACAAAACAATATCACTTTATAGGCTAGCCAGAAATGCGGAGGCGAGAGAGAGAGAGAGAGAGAGAGAGAGAGAGAGAGAGAGAGAGAGAGAGAGAGAGAGAGAGAGAGAGAGAGAGAGAGAGAGAGAGAGAAAATGATAGTTGCATAAAATGATAGTTGCATTAGTACATAGTATGAATATAATGGAAAAAAAGTGTAATCTAATGAGTAATGTGTGACAAGGTAATGGAAACATGGTGAAAGACAAGGACAAAAGCAATTTGATCTGCTAGTGGAGCGATAAGTGAGTTATGAGGTTGGTGAGGTATGGACAAGTGCTGTACTTAAAGAGAAAAAACGTGAATCTCTCTCTCTCTCTCTCTCTCTCTCTCTCTCTCTCTCTCTCTCTCTCTCTCTCTCTCACCTGATGACAGTCATTAGTGCACGGCCGCAGGTGGAAGGGTCGGGTCCCTGGCGGCCAAATATCACCTGTAATTTTCCGCCATTGTGGGAAGACGAAACGCAATGTGTCATTTTGTGTCTCGCGCCTGTCAGGTTTCGCCGCCTTCGCCTCAACCTGCACGTATCGCTCCATCCTTTATCGTAGGGCTTTCCCTTTGATAGGTAATAACACCATGTCCGTTTTCTATACAAATTGAATTACGGAAAGTACATGGCATTCTAATATTTTTCTCTGCTTTCTTCATTTTTCTACCAAATTGTGCGTTTGTTCAGAAAATCCGGTACACTCCCGTTGCCGCATTTCAGGGCCTAATGAGTGACAGGTGCGCCCGCAGGCAGGTGTGGGACAGACAGTCGTTACTACAAAAGATGAAGAGATTACCTCATGACATGGTTTTCAGTAAAGGGAGAATAGTGTACAGCAATTAGGAAAATAACAGAACATTTCCAGCTTAAAAGGTAGAAAAAGTTAAATATTAAAAAAAAATCTTAAACAAGACAAATAATAAAGCTCACAGACTTCAGGAAAAGGTGCATATAGCTACACCCAAAAAACATTTCACTTATAAATTTATATACCACAAATGTTCATACAATTCAATAATCCGGCTTCGTGTGCACTCCCCTTAACAATTACACAGATTTCACGATATGCAGCGGAAATTACAATTTGAAGTTCCTGTTACGTTACTGATACCCAAAGGTCTGCACTGTAATACCTCTATCATATATATTGCAATTTCATAACTGGACATCATAAGAAATGTAAATTACTTTGCATGAAATTATAAGCTACAAAATAATCACAATACAATGTTGAACCTTCGAAAAGACCACGTTAGTTTTTAATACTGGACAAGATTACCTAACCCAGTCTGAACTATCATAACACAGCGTAACCCACCCTAAACCAGCACACAGTAACCTAACCTAACCAATCAAATAAGCTTCCTGGTGTCTTTATCCCTCTCTCAGCAAATACTAATCAACAGATAACGTTCCAGGAACAAAACTAAGCATTAGGTGATTAATTGCTTTTCAGGGAATTGGCTTATATCTACCTTCATTGGTGTGTGTGTGTGTGTGTGTGTGTTGTGTGTGTGTTTTCACTGTTTGATCTGCTGCAGTCTCTGACGAGACAGCCAGACGTTACCCTACGGAGCGAGCTCAGAGCTTCCGATCTTCGGATAGGTCTGAGACCAGGCACACACCACACACCGGGACAACAAGGTCACAACTCCTCGATTTACATCCCGTACCTACTCACTGCTAGGTGAACAGGGGCTACACGTGAAAGGAGACACACCCAAATATCTCCACCCACCCAGCCGGGGAATCGAATCCCGGTCTTCTGGCTTGTGAAGCCTGCGCTCTAACCACTGAGCTACCGGGCGTGTGTGTGTGTGTGTGTGTGTGTGTGTGTGTGTGTGTGTGTGTGTGTGTGTGTGTGTGTGTGTGTGTGTGCACGCGCGCGGGGAAGAGGGAGGTAGTGCACGCGTCAGCTGCATTTTCAACAGGACCTAAATTTCATAATATATTTTGATGGATTGATACAAA
>NC_059284.1:5560249-5577749 GCF_017591435.1 Portunus trituberculatus
CCTTTCACCACAACCAACAACCAACCACTAAACATCATTTCCACCACCACCACCACCACAAAACTCCCTACTACACCTAACATTAGGAACACCCTGCAACCACTGCCACTACCACCACCAGCAGTACCACCACCGGCCCAAGAAGATGGAGACTGTTTACCCCCGTGCTGGCCTTCGCTGGGCCGGCCTGAGACCAACAGATAGGCCAGAGTAAACACATTAAAGTGAAGCGGCGAGTCCTGTGGAATTATACTTGACACCCCCCTACCCCATGCTATTTTTTCACCCCCTACGTGTGTGTGTGTGTGTGTGTGTGTGTGTGTGTGTGTGTGTGTGTGTGTGTGTGTGTGTGTGTGTGGGTTTCTTCAGCTAATGGGATTTTCAGTGAGTCGAAATGATGAGCTTTTTATTAGGTTACTATTTTTGCTGCGGACTTATGGAGGTGAACGGCAGGTTTTCTTATTTGTTACTGGTCTGTGTGTGTGTGTGTGTGTGTGTGTGTGTGTGTGTGTGTGTGTGTGTGTGTGTGTGTGTGTGTGTGTGTGTGTGTGCTATATATCAAATATCACCCACATCATTTCAGTACAAATTAACGTTTTCCGATACGAAACAAAAAATATTGATGTCGTTAAACTCAAACCAAGATTCTATTACCGAACTCAAACACACACGAACACACACACACACACACACACACACACACACACACACACACACACACACACACACACACACACACACACACACACACACACACACACACACAGTCAACACACCGCGTCCTGAGCAAAGTCTTCGATTAAACCACAAACATTAAACATTTCCGATTGATCGCGGTCAGTGGCGAGAGGAATGGAGTAGAATCGCCCTTACCACCCCACGTCACAGGGATGAGTCACCAGTGCACGCCAAAGCCTTTGAAAGCCGGCAATAACAATAAGAAATGCTTTAATTCTAAAGGTTCGCTAATGGATGGATATTGATTCCGGTTCGTATCATAGCGTAACACTCCGCCCTCCGTTTCCATTTTCTTTCTACGACTTAACTCATGAGGTGTGATCACTCTTATGATTTTATTTATGTATCGGCTTACCTTCAAAAGCATTTTTAATGATTCAGTCTTTCAGTGTCGTCATATTTATTTTTTGTTTACGTTTACTTCCCCCCTCTCTCTCTCTCTCTCTCTCTCTCTCTCTCTCTCTCTCTCTCTCTCTCTCTCTCTCTCTCTATCTATCTATCTATCTATCTATCTATCTATCTATCTATCTATCTATCTATATATATATATATATATATATATATATATATATATATATATATATATATATATATATATATATATATATATATATATATATATATATATATATATATATATATATATATATATATATATATATATATATATATATATATATATATATATATATATATATATATATATATATATATATATATATATATATATATATATATATATATATATATTTTATTTTCGTAATTATTTTAAATTTACACTCGTTACAATTGAAATTCGCCACGACGACGGACTACACTCAATCTTGCCATGCGCGCCCACTGTTATGTACGAATACATTTGTTTTATTGAAGAAGACCGTTTGTTTATGTTTAGCTAAGACGTACGGTTATAGAAAATAAATGCGATAAAACAAATAATAAAAAAAAAAAACAATTGTTTATCTATCAAACCTAACCACTAAATGATATAAGCTTTAAAAAATCATCTAATAATTTGACACTGATCACTTCAAGAAATATCACTTCAATATAAAAATTTCACTTAAAGATTATTTATCGTTATACTTTTAGGGCATTAAGCGGTTAAACAAAGGAAAACAAATGAATAAAAACATTGAATAAATAAAAGTTGAATCTAAACCCACTGCACTCACAAAACGCATTCTAAATCAACTGAATAGCGAAAATGACCTTCATACCTCTCCTCAGAACTTGCAACTAAAGCAGTGAACGAGCTCGGGTGAAGTGTCAGGGTCGCCGCTCGCGTGGTGCCCCAGATAACGAGGGAGCAGCGCCTGGGAGCAATTCTTCAGGGCCAGGAAGCAATACGTCATTTTCGCTCCTGCATTCAAGGAGACACTTAAGAGTAAAGCGATATTTCTAAACGTATCGAGTGAGAAGCGAGGCTACAATTGGTTCCCGATAGGCTAGACTTGTGTTCAGTTAGTTTGCGATTTTGTGATTTTGGTGTTCTTTTGTACTATATGTCTCGTCTAGTTTCTCTTTCTCTCTCTCTCTCTCTCTCTCTGAAACGCACACTCACACACACACACACACACACACACACACACATATACAATTCTGAGCCCCTAAAAAAAGAAACAACAAAACAAACAAACAAAAAAAAAGCGACGGAACACACGAACACCTTTTTATGACTAGTGTGCGAGGGAGTAAGATATCCAGGCATCTTTTTCCCTCTTCCACTCTCCTACACCTTTTCCTTTTCCTTCTTCCGTCCCTCGCCCAGTACCTTCCCTCCTCCTTCCCTTCTCCTTCCCTCCTCCGTCCAACCTCTTCCCTCCCTCTTTCGTCCTCCTCCATACCCTCCCTCTCTTCCTTCCCTGACTGTCAATCCCGCCTTTGAGTAGTGCTGGAACCGTAACTCGAGTGTTCAAGCCTGGACACACGTTTCCGAGCACTCTTAGGGTACCGAGGGGAACAGAGCGCCTCCAGTTCCCTCGCCAGTATATCCACCGCGAGGATTTCATCAGAGCCAGGGATTTGCTGGTTGAAATATTAGCAGACTTGCGGCAGACGGGTAGGGGGCGTGTGGGTCTCACCAGCAGGCTTCAGGTTTCGTATTTGTTTTTTTTTTTTTTTTTTTCTTTTCTGAATGGGATGAAGTAGAAGGATAGGTGGGTGTGTGGATGTGTTTCTGAGAGGCATAGTGGATTTACGTACTTCTAAGACTGTTTCTTACTGTGTCTTCCTTGTATTCGTTGTTTTTTCTTTCTTCTTTTACTGGACATGCAAAGTACAAAGACACTGGTGAAAGATGGAAAGGAATAAAGAAAGAGTGGGGGATATATTGCAATGCTGTATTTTTTTTTTTTTTTGCTTTTATTTCCGCCTTTATGCATCACTACATGTGGTCTGTGTGTGTGTGTGTGTGTGTGTGTGTGTGTGTGTGTGTGTGTGTGTGTGTGTGTGTGTGTGTGTGTGTGTGTGTGTGTGTGTGTGTGTGTGTGTGTAAAATAAATCCAGCGAGGCGCCGTAAAGCAGTCCTCCAGTAGAGTCGCTGGTGCAAACAGGGGGGAGGAAGGAACTACGGGGTCAGGGGGCATGGTTACCGGGGGCACAGTGCCTTGGTATCAGCCTGAACCAAGTGACACCCGGGGGAACGCTGCCATTGGCTCTTGGCGGGTCTCCAATACATCGTGATTTTCTAAAGAAGGGCCACATGCCTCGTTGACTTCCCTCCCCTTCCCCTTTCCCCTCAGAGACTTCCTTGTATTACCTTCGGCAGGCACGCGGGAAAGCAGCGAAGAGGGGGAATATAGGAACAAGCAAATGAAAAAAATATATGAAAAGGTGTTTAGAGAGAAACACCCAACTTAATCCAATTAGGACCTCTTCTGTTTGATCAAGGAGGATTCACCTTCAGGCAATGATAGGTAGGCGTCTGTAGAGGAGCAGGTGTGGGCTGGCAGGTGCGTCAGGAAAAATCTAAAGCCACACGGCACATAAAACTATACCACAAACACCTCTACTTTGGGTCCAGTTATGGGAGCGGTTCGGAGGTTGGTTCGGTCCTTCGCCACGTCCCGCAGAAAGAAGAGGATCTGAATGCAATAGCGTAGAAAAACAAAACAAAACAACAAAAAAAAAGGATAATAAACAGGATACGACCTCGAGAAAACTGAGAATCGAGCTTTGGCAATGACGCGACGGAAGACGCTCAATGTTCCCACATAGTCCAAGGATGGTTGTATTTCAGAGCAAGGGAAGAGGGAGGAAGGGGGAGGAGTTTCGCCGTGAGAGGGCGGGAGGTGGCTAGCGTCGCCCCATTGCCCGATCCATGCCCGCTGCGCAATGGGTGATACAAGCGCTATTTTCAGCAGTGCTCATACGCTAGTCGATGGATTCTCGCTACATTGAAAGCTTCAGTGGTGATCATCTGGAATTGTTTTTATCGTAAGGCAGGAAAACAAAGGGAGCCTGCGCCTGCTACATTTCCCTCGGTATCCAAGGCCGTGTCTGGCCAGTTTTCTCGTCGAAATCTTTCTAGTAGCGATTAAATATTTCAGCAGCTGAGTCCAGCTTGTGTGCTACCGGAGGATGGTAGCGCTCCCCATGTTTCTTATGAAATAAAACACCCTTTAGATAACGAATGACCATATTTCCATAGGGATTCTAAATATAGAAGGTAATATGCAAATTAAAAACTTAAAAAAATTGAAAGCATATATATATATATATATATATATATATATATATATATATATATATATATATATATATATATATATATATATATATATATATATATATATATATATATATATATATATATATATATATATATATATATATATATATATATATATATATTCGTCTCACGTCACTATGGAATGAAGAGACGAGAGTTTACTACCTTGCATTGAGATTTCAAGGGGAGGAAGTTAAACCCAAACCAAATCCTGATCCGCACATGAGCCAATCTTCATACTTTGGAATCAAAAGGCTACATTATTGTCATGAAGTATAGACTCTCCATCGAGGTGCATACGCAGTGAGATGAATGTGATGCGAGTGGCCAGCGAAGGGAAGGGAAGGCCAGATAGGGAAGACCGAATAGTACCAATATAGATCACAACAATAAATTCAGAACAGAGAGAGAGAAAAGAAAAAAAAGCGTAACATCATCCTGAGTTACGAAAATAAAAGAAATGTGTAAATAAATTAATGGTGAACTGAAAAACACACACACACACACACACACACACACACACACACACACACACACACACACACACACACACACACACACACACACACACGCACGCACACACACACATGAGTGGAAACTTTAATATCATCACTGTATACTAATTTTTCTGTCCATCTTCACATCTCCCTATTTACTTCCGCATGTCTTACCTTTTTTTCAGGCAAACGAACTCTCTGGAAAGACTACTCAGTTACCGGATAAACAGCGTCTTTGTGGCTGCCTGTAACCTGCTATCCCCGTGACGCCTACAGGGAGGGAAGATAATGAGTTCAAGAGAAGGAAGACTCATCGAGCGGGCTTCCCTTCCTTCTTCACACTCAGGCCTCCCCTTTAACCTCCATCACCTAGACCTCGTCTCTCACACTCTTACTGTTTCTGATCCTGCTTCACCGTGTTTTAGCCTCCTTTAACCTGCTTTGACCTGCCTTGATCTGCGTGGAGGGCCGGAAGCGTGTCGCCCTAGGTAGGTCTTCCTCCGCGGACAAAGGCTAAGAGGGTGGGAGTGTGCTATTACCCGTAAACCTTTGATGCGAGTGGCGAGTCCCCAGGCAATGGAGTTTTTTTTTTTCTGATGCCGGAGGGTATACAACACGCGACACGACCTGCAATTAAGGTGACGTGACCCTGAGTGCTGTAGTTTCCGACTCTTTATATTCTTCATTTTTTTGTTCTTGTTTTCATCTCCAGCTTCTCCGTCAAAGCAGAGAAGTTTTTTGTTCGCTCTTGTTTGCTGTCCAAAACTTGCAAGCTTTCGCAAACTCACAAAAGTGCTATTGTTATCCGTAATGAACGTGAGAAAACAAGGTTGTGAGATAAGAAAAGAAAAAAAAACACATGAAATTTCAGTATTTAATTAAAGAATGAACGAATAATAATAATAATGATAATAATAATAATAATAATAATAAGAAGAAGAAGAAGAAGAAGAAGATGAAGAAGAAGAAGAAAAGAAGAAGAAGAAGAAGAAAATAAAGAAAAAATCGGAATATATTACAAGCAAATATAATGTTACATGAAATTAATGTATTCACGTAGCTACTAAAAACAAATTGGAGCAAAATGGAAAAAAAAAAAAAAAATATATTTACTATAGCTTCCTGAAATTACAAAAATAATTATAACAATACCGGAAAAAACGATGATTGAGTTTTGACAGACCGCCTAACGTTACGAAAAGCAAGGTCTTTGTGTCGGTACGAGGGTTGGAAGCCAAGACACAGGGCCAGACCCATACGTGAATTACAGGAATCATGCTCGGTATCGAACATCTGCCTCAAGTTTAATGGGAATTTCCTCAGCCATTATTGGTTTATTTCACGCAAGCACGCACGCAAACACGCACGCACGCACAGACATTCGTTCATATCCAGGAGAGAACGCCGAAATCTGAGCAATGAACGTGCGCAGCGTAGAGGGAAGCACATTAATGAGCGATCATCTTTACGGTCACTGTCGCAAAGACGCTAAAAACCTGACTAATGACAGCTGGTGTGCTAATGCCAAACTGATTTCCGGCCTGGGTTCCGGAATTCCAATTATGTCTACATGCCTTTTGCACGGCCCTTGACGATAATCAACGCCGGAGAGAGAGAGAGAGAGAGAGAGAGAGAGAGAGAGAGAGAGAGAGAGAGAGAGAGAGAGAGAGAGAGAGAGAGAGAGAGAGAGAGAGAGAGAGAGAGAATTCTTGGCATCTCTTGTTCTACACACAAACATTCCTTTCCTCTTCGTGTCGTCTCTGCTGTCTCCTCCTTTCTCATTACCCCTCCCCCTCCTCTCTCTCTCTCTCTCTCTCTCTCTCTCTCTCTCTCTCTCTCTCTCACAGCACAATTCATCATCAACCTATGTCCCAGTCTTTCACTCATTTATCCCTCATTTTCTCCGCCGCGTTTTATATAATTTCCCAGCTGATAAAATGCGGCTCCGCTTCACGCCCCGAAATTGGTGTGTTGGGCGGCTTTTTTAAGGATATTTTCAATGGTCTCCTGATTGCAATTTACTTGATTTGCGACAGTAATTAACTGACTAATGGAAGAACTAATGAGTAGACGTGCAGTTCCGCCTCCTTCCTCTCTTAAAAGGTTCAAAACTTCGATGACTGTCTATGGACTGTTTAACTTTATATGTAGTCTAAAATTTCATTAACTTTTTCAATAAACTTCCATATCTAAAGTTTCAAGATCAAATTATTCTTCCCTATTTTTCTTAAACCTCCAATAGATTCTGACCCTACGTGTGTGTGTGTGTGTGTGTGTGTGTGTGTGTGTGTGTGTGTGTGTGTGTGTGTGTGTGTGTGTGTGTGTGTGTGTGTGTGTGTGTGTGTGTGTGTGTGTGTGTGTGTGTGTGTGTGTGTGTGTGTGTGTGTGTGTGTGTGTGTGTGATTGCAAAACATTTCATACCTACGCCTGAAAAAGGAAAAGTCGAAACTCCATTAACAATTCATAATTTTGTCTGTAAAATAATGAGTATATATTCATTTCTCGGTTTCATAATCTCATTTTCATTCAGCATATTACAACTTACTGTTGATATCTGATGCTGTTGCTGCTGCTACGGAGAGAGAGAGAGAGAGAGAGAGAGAGAGAGAGAGAGAGAGAGAGAGAGAGAGAGAGAGAGAGAGAGAGAGAGAGAGAGAGAGAGAGAGAGAGAGAGAGAGAGAGAGAGAGAGAGAGAGAGAGAGAGAGAGAGAGAGAGAGAGAGAGAGAGAGAGAGAGAGAGAGAGAGAGAGAGAGAGAGTATGGCAAATATGTAACAAAACAAGAGAGAAAAAAGAAGATAGGAATAAGACTAAGGTTAGATAGAAATAAGAGACTCGAACAAAAGAGTAAGGAGGAAGACAAGCCCATCGAGAAGGAAAAAAGGTGGAGGAAAGAAAGAAATAACAAAAGGAAGAGAAAAACGAACACAGACTAACGTGAAAAAGGAAAATGAAGAGAGACTGAGGACGAGAATGGAGCAGAAACAACGATGAGACACAAAGACACAGTGGAGGAAAAAAAAAGAAAAGAAAAAGCGAAAGAGGAAGACAGATAGTTGGACAGAGAGAGAGAACGGGAAACGTGGAAACTGTCTCATCTTATCACACATTCACTTTC
Organism: Portunus trituberculatus; assembly: GCF_017591435.1. Lineage (NCBI taxonomy): Eukaryota > Metazoa > Arthropoda > Malacostraca > Decapoda > Portunidae > Portunus > Portunus trituberculatus. The sequence continues at coordinate 5,568,335 of NC_059284.1, forward strand.
TCTCTCGTTCCCTCTGCATTCATGGGACACAGGACTGGAACACCGCACTTACTATGCACCTCAACCCTGACCCCGTGATGCACCAGTAAGCTCAGAGAATCCAGTGTCACTAGAGACATCACGGCCACCGATCTTCGTTTCTCCTCCTCCTCCTCCTCCTCCATTCTATCTTTTTACTCCTCAGTGGCAGTGCTGTGTTGTGTTGTGTTCATGGCGTTCCAGAGTGTTGAGTTCAGCTTTTGTGTTTGAAGTGGATGCTATTAGTTTTTGTTCTGTCCATGTGTTATTTATTTGTGTAACGTAAACTTTGTGTGTTGTGTTGTTGCATTGTATTCCGTTGTGTTGAGTTGGGTTTTGTGTTGCATGTATTTATTGTTAATTGCATGCTCTGGTCTTCTCTTTACACTCCAGAGAATTAATGCGCTAAAAGGTGTTGCGTTCCTTCGTGTTTTGGACAGCTGTATTGTTACATTTTGTGTTGTAGGAGCTTATTAATTCCACCTCCTCGAATCGCACGCAACATTCCATAACACGAATGACTCGACTTGCACTTTGTTCCCTAGTGTTGCGGAGCGCGGCACGTGGCTGGTCGCATCTGTGATAAGCGTTAGGACTAATCAGCCAAAGCAGTACCATTCCTCCTGACGCAACGAGCAGGAGGCGAGCCATCACCTCAAGCCGCGCACGAGTCATCATCCCTAGCGGACCTTGTATCGCGTCAAATGGGTCTATTCGAGACATGCTATCACCATCAACACACCTCAGAAGTGACCGCATGGCCCAGCACGACACCATTACGAGAACGTACAGCCATCGGCAGGACCTCAAGCACCGCATCGTACCAAGTGGGTCCTCGATTCTGCTTATACTCAATTGACTTCTTATCGATACCCGCCACTTGGCCTATCTAGATACGGAGAAATCAGCCAAAAGCACGTTAGTATTTAGAGATTCTTCGTCAGTTTGCATGTAAGTGTAGGACTCTTAGGTTAGTTCAAGTTCAATTAGTCAGTTACAAGTTTTTAGGGTTAGATTAGGATAAAATAAGTTAGTTTAGGTTAAAGGTTACGTTAATTTGGGTTTATAGGTTAAAGAGTCCGCCGAGTTATGATGTTTCTGTTATATTGGGTAGAAATACGGTAATTGAGGTGAGATGAAGAATAGGTTCGGTTAGAATAGGTAAGATTACGATAGGTCAGTGAGGGAGGAAAGTTCGAAGAGGTTACGTTATGTTAGGTTACTCTATGAACCAAATTTTTGAGGCTTGATTAATTAAAGTAAGTTAGGCATGAGTAAAGAAAATTTCCAAGTTTGAGGAATGAAATGGAAATATGCATGTGAGAATACCTACTCTCTCTCTCTCTCTCTCTCTCTCTCTCTCTCTCTCTGACAGACGCGGGAACAATACTTGGCGATAATGATAATAATGCCACCGCCACCATCACCACTACGAACACCAGCACCACCAACACCACCACCATTACCCAAAACAACAACAACAGGAATAGCAACAATAACGTTCTTCAACGATGGACGCCACAATGAACTACATCTAACCTCACGAAACACCCAGGAAGACAACGAAGAAAAATAAAAACTTTAATTAAAACGATAAGAAAAATAAAAACACCCACACACCTACACCCACCCACACACACACACACACACACACACACACACACACACACACACACTGATTTCCTCTTAAAAGCGCCGTTCTGGGGAATCATTTCGCTGGCATGATTTTCGCTCCGTCTGCCCGGTGTTGTGTATCTAAAGTTGCTCTGCCCGTGGGTTGCCATGGAGACGGGATCTGGGGGCTGAGGGGAGCTTGCGTACGACGAGGAGAAAGAGGAGGAAGAGTAAGAGGAGAGGAGGGTGAATGATCGGCGGGTCTAAGGGAGGAGGTCGGCAATGATGCAAAGGAGAAGGAAGAAAAGCAACACGTGATACTGATAAGAAGATATTTAAGGAAGAGGAGGGCAAAGGGGAAGAGGTAGAAGAAGAGGAGGAGGAAGAGGAGGAATAAAGGAAGATAATACAGAGCGCAATATGTAGTAGAATAATACAAGAATATCACTGACGTTTGGGAGAGAGAGGCGACACAAACAAAAATTCTATTACCTTGTGTGAAGTCAGTGAACAAAAATTACTTTCAATTGCCAATATTCTGTGTGTGTGTGTGTGTGTGTGTGTGTGTGTGTGTGTGTGTGTGTGTGTGTGTGTGTGTGTGTGTGTGTGTGTGTGTGTGTGTGTGTGTGTGTGTGTGTGTGTGTGTGTGTGTGTGTGTGTGTGTGTGTGTGTGTGTCAAGGAAAGGATGGACAGATACGAACGAAAAGTAGGAAAACATGTTAAGAAAAGGAAATATAAATAAAGATGGTCATTGTGATAAGGAACTAAATGCTAAAATCTAAAAGAAACACAGTAGTAGTAGTAGAATAAAACACTTTCTAAGATATGTGCGTGCTTTGGGATCCGAGGGGTCTCCAAGCGCACGGGTTCGAATCCTGTCCACGGTCTGAGTGTAGGTTGGGCTTCCTCACTCTGGGCAACGGTTTCCTAGCGGGTGGGCTTTGAAATAGGAGGTACCCTTAATAAGTATCCCCCTTAGCCCATAAATTCTCGTGAAAAGCCAACATGGTATAAAAAAAAAAAAAGGAGAAATGCCGATATATGAAATACTCATTACATTATCATTTATTAATTTTATTATTATTATTATTATTATTATTATTATTATTATTATTATTATCATTATTATTATTATTATTATTATTATTATTATTATTATTATTATTATTATTATTATTATTATCATTATCATTATTGTTATTATTATTATTATTATTATTATTATTATTATTATTATTATTATTATTATTATTATTATTATTATTATTATTATTATTATTACTATCATCACTATTATTATCATTATCATTATCATTGTTATTATTACCATTACATTTGGTGAAAAAGTTATCATCCATTTATATGCTATTAATAATGCATTAATAAAAAAAAAATAGAAAAAATATTTGCATATATTCTCATTAGCTAAAAATGAAGTGTTAGACAAATGTTTCTTTATTAAACTTAATGAGGATTGTTTACTTTTCTCATTGCATTGTGTGTGTGTGTGTGTGTGTGTGTGTGTGTGTGTGTGTGTGTGTGTGTGTGTGTGTGTGTGTGTGTGTGTGTGTGTGTGTGTGTGTGTGTGTGTGTGTGTGTGTGTGTGTGTGTGAAAGTTATTTCCTCACAAGATTATAAAGAGCATTTTAGTTTTAGAAAATTAAGCAGACTAACCTGAACTTCTTCATATTTAGGCAAGTGTTCATACGATATATTTAAATTTTCATGATTCAATTAATGATTAAATTGTTCGTACATTTTGGTGTGCTACGATTTGTTTGAAAAATAATTGGCTTCATTATGGCTCTTAATTGCCTTCACACACACACACACACACACACACACACACACACACACACACACACACACACACACACACACACGGACACGCACACACACACTTAATGCACTCGTCAAAATTATCATCAGGTTTATATAATATTACACAAATCAATTTACGTAGTATATGTTGCACCGTGCCCGTAGAAGTCTATTTGTGGTGTTCGTGCCTGGCTGAAAAAAAAAAAAATAAATAAATAAATAATCATAGTACAACCATCCTGTTTGGCATCATGTTCCTGCTCCACAGACCATTTCGCGCCGACCATGACACCTCGAACACACCACACCGATAGACACCGATCACACCACTGACCACAACATACTGACAACCATGAATCAATTTCTACGCAATTGTTACACTCGATTTAACGACAGCTGACAGCACTACACTACTCACCACACAACAATTATACTTACATTTACAACCATTTCCCGCCTCTCTGTGTGTTTGTTACGTTTATACAGTTTGTTTGCGTCAATAAATGTGTGAACCTTAATATCAACATTGAAGATTTCACTACAACTACGATACCATAGTGACTACTAATACCTGTCACACTGCAAAGATCCCGTCACATCAGCTACTCACCATATCACATCTCGCTCACCACACCAACACTCCAATAATATTTAAAGGAAATGAAACAAATAATTATATCGTATGTAAAATAGAGAGAAGACAAAGAGTAGGTTTTCTCTTCTCTCCGTGATCTTGTTTGTTTCACTTTTATCTATTTCTCAAGCCTAGAGGAAACAGTGTATCACAAAGAACTACAGAGATTATTTTTTTTGCTATCTTCGTTTCAGGATAGGGAAAGTTATTTCGTTTCCTTTACTTGATCTCTTCAGACAAACGACACAGAGATGGAGAAACTTTTTTTTTTTTTCCTTAAAGCCGAATCGGAGTATTTTTTTTCTTTCAATCTTTTAAGAATACCGACCACCACGATCACCACTAGTACCACTATTAAATATCACACCTCCACCACCACGACAACCTCCACCATTACACAAGATCAACAAGAACAGCAATGAACGTGCTCTCCCTTCCCTGCTACGCTTAGCTTATGTTTTTTTTTCTGAGACACCATTTTGTTTTGTTTTTCCTTGCAATGCCTCATCCTCCCTCCGTGTCCAAAGCTCACGTTCGGGGACACACAATATTTGTCCTTATGATAGTGTTATTATCGGACACCAAGGAGAAAATCTCAAAGTGTTTACTCTATTCACAAAAGCTTCTTCTCTAATGGATTTTACTCCAGGGAGTCGGAGTAAAGACAGCCAAAACAAACAATTTTTTCCCTATCTAGAGTACGCACTTCCTCCTGCTCCAGTAGGATCCTAGCGATTGAAAGTATCTTTTTTATCTTGTTACCTTGAAGTGACCTATTCATCTTTATTAAATTATTTCAGTATTCATTCATTTATCGGGGGAAGCTTTTTTTTTTTTTATTTCCTTTTCAAATAAGTTTAAACGATAAGAGAAAAATAAAACAATATCGTAAAGAACATACATATAAACTGAGGGCAAAGCACTTGCAATAAATAGATAACACAACAATAATATAAGGAAGAATGTCAATAGAGACAGGATTGTTGTAAATCTAAAACGTATTTAAGCAACAATTGTCTAGCTAGTGCTGCTCTGGTGCCTGAACTACAAGGAAAAACTGATACTGATCTGTCCAAATTATACATTCATGGAGCTGAGATCAGTAATATCACACTGAACATTAGTTTGAAATCATTCACCTTTACAAGACGCTGTCAGTGGTGTTGGCCAGTGATGTCAGGGCATGATAAGAACTACTGAAATAGCCACACATCTAAATAGGAACTGCTTCGTCCTAAGGTAAATACAAAACATCATAACAATTTTGTGTTATATTAGGCATGGCAATAATAAAGAATGAGCCACTAGAATCCCAAGAGAAAAAGAAGTGACCGATGTATTTCTTTATAGTGTACCTGTGTTGAGGAGGTAGTAGACTCCTACCGAAACTACAAATTACTCCCAGCGAGGTCTAAAAGCACAAGTTCAGGTGGTGCTGTGAACATTCCATTAAAGCTACTTGTTATCTCGCTAAATGTTTGTGTATCACAACAGTAGGGGGCAATCACAGCCTGTCCTCTAAAGACAACTCTCTTTCATCACATAAAACTACATACACTTATCACACATACACCCTTCATTTAAAAATCAAAATATAAAATATGGCGACTCCAAACCCGACTTAACTTGCTCCCATGCCCACGCTCTGGAATCTTCCGAGTTTTCCATCATATCAACAGTTACTTTCTAACTAAATTTATCTATGCTCTCTATATCTCCCCTAACTCCTCTGACTATTGTAAATCCTTTGATTATTTAACTTCCAAAGTGGAGTACATTCTGTCGCTTTATCCTTTCGCGGAGATCTCCATTCTTTGAAATTCCATTCCTCACCACCCTGGTGAATTAGCCTTCAATTTTGTTATCCCCCATGACCTAGGGCAACTGGAGAAACACCCATCTCGAATTCCTGACCATCTCGGATATTTCCCCAATATTCTTGATCTCTTCCTTACATCTAATCCTTCTGCTTATGCTGTTACCCTATCATCTCCGTTGGGCTTCTCCGATCACAATCTCATTTTTATATCTTGTCCCATTTCTCCAATCCCACCTCAAGATCCCCCTAAGTGGAGGTGCCTCTGGTGTTTTGACTTTGTAAGTTGGGAAGACCTGAGGAGCTCTTATGATGATTTTCCTTGGACTGATTACTGTTTTCGTGTCAGAGACCCATCTCTTTGTACTGAACACAGAAAAGAAGTGATAGTGTTTGAAATGGAGGCGTACAATCCTCATTCTTTCTCTCAGCCTAAACCTTCTAAACCTTGGTTTAACACAGCCTGTTCTCGTGCTATATATGATAGAGAGGTTGCTCACAAAAGGTACTTGAGCCTTCCATATCCTGAATGTCACACACTTTATATTTCTGCCTGAAATCATGCCAAGTCTGTTCTTCAACTTACTAAACACTACTTCATGAACAGAAAATGTCAAAATCTTTCCAACTCAAACACCCCTCGAGACTTCTGGCATCTGGCCAAAAACATTTCCAATAACTTCATTTCTTCATCTTTCCCTCTATTTCATCCTGATGGCATCACTGCCATCTCTTCAGTCTCTAAAGCTGAACTTTTTTTTTCTCGTACCTTTGCTAACAACTTTCCCTTGGATGATTCTGGGCTTGTCCCTCCCTCTCCTCCTCCCTTTGACTATTTCATGTCTTCAATGAAAATTTTTCGTAATGATGTTTCCCATGTCCTCGCTGGCATAAACCCTCGGAAGGCTTACGGACCTGATGGGGTTCCCCCTATTGTTCTTAAAAAACTGTGCTTCCGTGATTGCACCTTGCCTGGCCAAACTCCTTCAACTTTATCTATCGACTTCTACTTTTCCTTCTTGCTGGAAGTTTGCCAAAATTCAGTCTGTTAGTAAATGGGGTGACCATTCTAATCCCTCAAACTATCGCCCTATAGCTTTTATTAATCTCTTCCTTGTCGAAAGTTTTTTTTTCATTTATCTTGAATAGGAAGATTCTTAAACATTTGTCACTTCACTATCTTCTATCTGATAGCCAGTATGGCTTCCGGGTTGCTTTACTGGTAATCTTCTGGCTCTCCTTATAAATAAATAAGAAGGCCTATTCATTCGCATCAAACACACACACACACACACACACACACACACACACACACACACACACACACACACACACACACACACACACACACACACACACACATACACAGACAAAGCTTTCTTGTCGTTCAAGATCTTGAGGAAAACCAATATAAAATCGAATATTTTTCGGAGAATGGAATGTGCTGTGGAAAGATGAAGAGAAGGAGAAATGTTGGTTCAAGAAATATCACGTAAAAGGAACAAATGGCATATACAAGAATGAAAATGATAAAGGAAAGACTAGTGAGAAAAAAAAAAAGCAGGTGCAGGATACGAGTAAACAAGATGAAGGAGACAAAATAATGTAATATAGACGTGCATCCTCAAAAATAACTAAATAAATATATAAATAAACAAATAAATACAAAATAAAACGCAACACTGTGGCATATTTCATTTCTATACGTAATTAAAGAAAGACGCCAATATAGGAGAGGTAACATTGAGTGAAATACAAAAAAAAAAAAAGACAAATGAATCGATCCTACATAAAAACAACAACAACAACAACAACAATAACAACGACAACAAACAGAATAACAATATCAACAATAACAATAATGATAATAATGATAATGAAAATAATGATAATAATGATAATGAAAATAATAACCATAAAAAACAACAACAATAATAATAATAATAATAATAATAATAATAATAATAATAATAATAATAATAATAATAATAATAATAATAATAATAATAACAATAATAATAATAATAATAATAATAATGAAAATAATAATAATAATAACAATGATAATAATAATGTTAATAAAAATGAAAAACAATAACAATGAATAATAATAATAATAGTAAAACTAATTAAAACAAAAATAAAAAGCACAGATCTTTCAAACTCTACAACGCGATAAAAAAAAATACAGTTTTTCTTTTTGGAAACACCAGAGAGAGAGAGAGAGAGAGAGAGAGAGAGAGAGAGAGAGAGAGAGAGAGAGAGATCACATACGACGCTTAGCAAGGTAAATAGGGTTTAGTGAAGGCGGTGTTATAAATGTCGTTGTATTTCCATAACTCGCTCTCTCTCTTCCCATTTCCAACCATGTCTTCCCGCACATCCAAGGGAGGAATCAGTAAGGAGGTGCGGGAAGCGTAAGTGACAGCTGAACCTCCACACCCAGCGCTGATACATCAACATGCAAAAAACCTACGGCGGGAAGTGAATAACAGATCAAGGTTGTTTCCCTCCCATCAAGGAGTGGGGAATCAGATAAAGGAAAGAAAAGGGTGATGAATGGAGATGGCTAACAGAGTAAGAGGGACTGCTGGTGAAAAGGGATGCACTTTCTCTCTCTCTCTCTCTCTCTCTCTCTCTCTCTCTCTCTCTCTCTCTCTCTCTCTCTCTGACAACTGCAATTTGTTCTTCTTTTACGTTCTTGTGTGTTCAAGTGGCCTTTACCGAGTTCATTAATAAGCATTGCAGTAATTTAATATTCAGTGTTAATTATAATGCACTGTATACCATCAAGCCATTGTCATTATTTATCACGCCGCATATATTATAGTGTATTAATTTATTGACGCAGTTTATACTTTATTCAGTAAAAAAACTACGAATTCGCTGATTTTTACTTATATATATATATTACATAAACTAACACCAGTCTCTTGTAAAATCTGAATCACTAGACTTCTACAAGAAAAATTAGGATAAGTATTAAAGGTCCCGCTAAGTCATTATAGTGTAAATCATGTGGAGTTACTCAGCACAAAAATAAGGGCTAAAAACTTAAGAAAAAAAAGAAAAAAAAAACCCTGAGAGGGTGAGCTTATATAAAGAGTCTTGTCTCAATCTAATCCTATTGAAGGGAAATGTGGTCCAGTGGCACAGCATATGCCTCGTTTGCTGCTTTGTATGACCTCTCTCCCATGGAACAATATGCCGTGGGTTAGATGACGAACAAGAGCATATGTTTTTCCTCTCTGCTCTCTGTATCTTTTTCCATGTTACTTTATTCGCCTTGTGTGTTGCGCAAGTCGATCCCCCTGCGTTATTCATGCCTTCCGCTGTGTTTGCTTCTCATCTCCTTCTTCTGATGAAAGGATATAAACCTTTATTTTCCGTTCTGGTACACCTTGCAAAAAAAAAAAAAAAAAAAAAATATATATATATATATATATATATATATATATATATATATATATATATATATATATATATATATATATATATATATATATATATA